>NC_141045.1:9287500-9315000 GCF_052040795.2 Danio rerio | reverse complement strand
TTTGCGCAGGACCTCTCCAGAGCTGTACACACGGTCATGTTTGCACTGACACTTTTCTGCTGGGATGCAGCCCGTGTCCGAGATGTCATCAAACACAGTTCCTATAACAAAGAAATATAGCGTTAATTATAATGTACTATATGCGGTTCTTGAATAATTCATTCTTATTTTCAGCAATATTGACAACAGTTATACAGTGCTTATAGAAAATCATCATGCCCCTTTAAAATGATGACTTTATTTGTCATACAGCCTGAAATCAAATCACTTTTCAAGCATTTGAAATGTTGTGTAGCCCCTTCTCCTGTGCCTTTCTACAACTTTATCCTGAAGGTGTTTTGAAAGCAGGCTGTAATTTGAGTAAAAGTATAGGCTTTCACTGGGTGTGATGATTTTCTATAGGCGCTGTATATCAATTGTTTAATATATGCTGAGCTTAATATTTTATTAAAAAAAAAACTGATCTCATTGAGGATTTTTTGCTTAATATTATCGGCAAAGGAGCAGCTTTTATTTGAAATAAAAACTACAACATTATTTATGTCTTGTCTAGTTGCACAGGCATATTTTTTAATGGAAATAGCTACAAATATATTGTAGGGTACAACATTTTTCTTTTATGCCAAAAATAATCATAATATTAAGTAACGATCATGTTCCATGAAAGATTTGGTAAATTTCCTACTGTAAATATATCAACATTTTTCATTAGTAATAAGCACTTCATTTACACAACTTTAAAGTCGATTCTCTCAGTATTTTGATTATTGTTGCATCCTCAGACCTCAGATTTTCAATTAGTTTTGGTCGCTTGGTGATTTCAAAAAATCCTATGTACGTTATTAAACTTTTAGAATTACTCTATTTTATCCATAAGCTGCAGAAGATAAAAATAGTATTTAATTGTTACGTAAAAAAAACATACAAATAAAAAGTTATAACATACAAATTAAAAGCTAGTTAATATTAACAAATTAATAATGACTTAAAAGAATTATATCTTTGTTAAGCCTCATTCACACTACGAGCGACTCGAAGTGGCAAATCGTCATTCATTTCAAAGGAGAGTAAGTGAATGCCGTCGACCTCTGTCAACAACAGCAACTGTTGGCGACCAGGTGGGCAGATCGAGCACGACAAAGATCCTTTAACTTTATGCTAATGAAGAGCGACTTTCTTGAACGCCAGCCAATAGAAGCACCAGTAGAGCTCAGTAGAGCTCATGCCACAGCCATGCCACCCTGCAGCCCAAGACCGGTTATTCACTGAAGCTAAGCAGGGCTGAGCCTGGTCAGTACCTGGATGGGAGACCACTAGGGAACACTAGGTTGCTGTCGGAAGTGGTATTAGTGAGGCCAGCAGGGGTTGCTCAACCTGTGGTCTGTGTGAGTCCTAATGCCCCAGTAAAAGTGAAGGGGACACTACACTGTCAGTGGGCGCCGTCTTTCGGATGAGACGTTAAACCGAGGTCCTGACTCTCTGTGGTCATTAAAAATCCCATGGCACTTCTCGTGAAAGAGCAGGGGTCTAACCCCGGTGTCCTGGCCAAAGTCCCTCTATCGGCCCTTACAATCATGGCCTCCCAATCATCCCCTTCCACCGAATTGGCTCTATCACTGTCCCTCTACTCCACCAATAGATGGTGTGTGGTGAGCACACTGGCGCCATTGTCCTGTGGCAGCCGTCGCATCATCCAAGTGGATGCTGCATACTGGTGGTGGTGTGGAGAGACCCCCCTCATGATTGTGAAGCGCTTTGGGTGTATGGCCATACACAATAAAGGCGCTATATAAATACACATTACATTACATTACATTACATTACATTACATGTGATGCTCTCTAAGCTTGCTTAGTTGTATTCACCGTGTCTTAGACTTACCCAAACCTGCGTTTGCTGCAGGTTGCCACCTGGAGCGACAGTGAGCTACACAGTCACTGCTAGAGTGAATGAGGCATTAAACCAGGGGTCACCAATCTCGGTCCTGGAGGGCCGGTGTCCCTTCAGGATTTAGCTCCAACTTGCCTCCACACAACTGCCTGGATGTTTCAAGTATACCTAGTAAGACCTTGATTAGCTTGTTCAGGTGTGTTTAATTAGGGTTGGAGCTAAAGTCTGCAGGACACCAGCCCTCCAGGAACAAGTTTGGTGACCCTTGCATTAGACTGTTACATTTTTTTTGTGTTGCCATAATGCTCGTGTTTATATACCCTGCTAAAAAAATCCAGCTTAAACCAGCCTAGGCTGGTTGGCTGGTTTTAGCTGGTCGACCAGGCTGGTTTTAGAGGGGTTTGGGCCATTTCCAGGCTGGTTTTCAGTCATTTCCAGCCTGGTCTTAGCTGGTCAGGCTGGAAAATGACCAGCTAAATCCAACTAAAACCAGCTTGGCCAGCCTGGTTTAAGCTGGACATAGCTGATTTTGGCTGGGCTTCCAGCCTGGCTAGGCTGGTCAAGCTGGTTTTAGCTGGTCATCTCCCAGCCTGACCAGCTAAGACCAGGCTGGAAATGGCTGGAAACCAGCCTGGAAATGGCCAAGACCCCTCTAAAACCAGCCTGGTCAACCAGCTAAAACCAGACAATCAGCCTAGGCTGATTTAAGCTGTTTTTTCAATAGGGTAGTTCATATTGGTGTTTGTAAAGTTAATATCCACTTCCAAGGATAGTGGGGGTTGCGAGTCACTGGAATGATTATTTTGGGGATTGTAGGCTGAAAAGTTTGGGAACCCCTGATCTAGGGTCACGTATTTGATTAATGCAACACAGTAAAATATTGTTAAACTCTTATAAAAACCTTACTGACCCCAAACATTTAAATGGTAGGTCTATTCCTAAATGCTGTGTATATTTCTTATATAGACAGTGGTATTGACCTGGTGGGCAGAAGCAGCCATCGATGTTGTGTTCCTCACACAGTGCGTTTGTGTCCTTGTGTGAGCACGTGTCCATACAGGGGGAGCCGCTCTCAGAATGTACCATATTGTAGGGGCACTGCACATCTGCATGAGAAAACAAGTCATGATTAAAAATTTCAGAAAATGTGAAAACAATCAGATGATTTTTGCCAGAACTCTGATGGTATTTACTGCAGAACTTTGCTGTCCTCCATGCGGGTGGATTTCCTCCAGCGTGTGAACACTGTCGTGAATACTCAGTTAGAGTTGCACAGAGTGCAGTGGTGTCTTCGTCTTCAGGTTGACGGTTGCAGAGATCATTTGTACATGCCTTAATATAAGCCTCAGGGTCCAAAACCCAGCTACAAGAAGACCACTTTTCATCCTCCAAAAGGTCTGCGCAGTCTGCCCGCTGTTGTGAAAGAGTCATTGTACGGTTTTAGCTTCATAACACAACAGTTTAATGTGGAATTGAGAACTTTTTTACTATAACCTACATATTTTTCACACTGGTCCACCACATTTTGCTCATCCACGTTTTCAAATGGATCCTCGCATTGATGAGTTGGGTTGGGAACTCTGTGCATATTCCCAAACTCAGTGTATCCAACAGTTCGTCCTGTATGAAATTAAATACAGACACTCAATCTTTTCTTATAAGATTAAGAATGCATTACGAATATTTATGCTGCTTAAATTGATACTTTTGTAATTGTGCTTTCATGTAATTTAAGGTTATAAAACGGTTATAAAAAGCTTACCTGATTGAATAAACTCATTATAAACAGGAATGCCATTGAAATCACCACACAATCCACAAGTGCGATTGGAATACTTTGAGTCCAGTTCCACCTATCACAACATCACACAGTAGTTTGTGGTTAAATGATTAGACTTGACTGTCAAAGTGAGTAGCAAAAATATGAAATTGGTGTCGAAGTCTTGTGTGAAAGTGCTATGAGAATTAATAACATAAGTATATACCGATGAATGCCACTTACAGACTGAAGTATTATCTTCATGAGGACATTTCAGGGTGTCACTCAAAATTGCCTTATATAGAACTTGACTTAACATGTTTCGGCGTCTTACACAATATGCTAAATCATTCACTACTCTCTTGAAAGACCTCTTAATGTTACTGGTTTCCTGTGGTGTAAACTAGTTTTACGTCAAGTAAACACGGTCATGTTTTGCAATAATTTCTGATCATTTAATCATTTAACTATTGTGCACTGTTCAAATTGACTACCCTTTTGTTATGTTCGGGATGAAAACATCCACTGAATTAAACTTCTGTAAAAATGCATCAGATAAAAGTTTTTTTCAAAATTCTGTTCATAAATCTGTTAATCAACCCGAGTCCTGATCAAAACTACAAAATTTAAAGGATTTTGTGCCAAATTCCCAAATTATGTCACTGATTTGTAAACAAAAAAACACACAAAATTACCTATTTTCAATAGAAAAAGTAATTGTGGACTGGATTTGTTTTTACCTTTTATCACAGTCTTGGACACATGAATGATGAGTAACAACACTGGCTTTGACGCATTGTTAGATTTTTATTTTTTCTCCTTAATTTACTGTGGATGGCTGTTTTGCCCCACTGACTTCCATTATAAGCACATTTGATAATGCATCAACACACAGTCTTTGTTTTTGTTTACTCCATGTAGTTCTGAGAGCTGAGATGCATAATTAGATTTAGAAGGTCACTCTCACACCCTCACAAACACACATACACACACAATAATTTACTTAATTTACTTTTATACTCTTGTAAAATCTAGAAACTAAGCTTTTTTTTTTGCACAGGCCTAGCCAAAGGGTTAAGGGTGCCCAGTAAAATTACACATTTGACCCTTTCCCAGTAGGGAAAACCAGCAACAATCAAAAATGCATGATTATATGGTTTTCATATATTGTATTCAAAACAATGTGGTTATAATGGATGCCAATAGGGAAAAAAAGGCACCAACAGAAAACTGGGGGGGGCTAAAACCAATTAATCAAAGGAAATGTTGTTTCACATGTCCAATAAATAGAAAATATGCCATTTTGTGTGATTTTTTTTCACCAAATCAGTGACATCATTTATGAATTTGGCAATTAAAGATTTAAAATCGCAATTTAGTAGTTTTGACAGATTTATTCAAATAAAATGTTCCCGAACATAACAAAAGTGTAGACATTTTTCTCAGATTATTATTTAAATTCTAAGCATTTTCCCAAAATGTCAAAATAAGATTTTCTGCTAGCTGAAACAAAGAAAAAGTTATGGCCAAATTAAGACTCAACATCACCCCAGAGTGGATGAAAACATCCCCAACAGCACATAAGGGTTAAATACTATATATACTAATCGTTTTTAAAAGTAGTTTTTAACAGTTGTGAATGTTCAGATTCACTATGTTTATTTTGTCAAGTTTTTAACTAGTAGCCTATTTCACAAATATGTGCAGATTTCTCTAGTAAAAAAAACAAACCTTTTTCCATCTGAATAAGCTTTTAAAATGTGCTTTATACATAAACTGAACTGATATCCATAATACATCAGGAAAATTAAGCATTGAACCCGGCATGTCTTTTCCTGGGAATAATATTTCTAAACGAGTTGTTGTTAACATGGAACTGAACCAGATTTTGTTAAAAACCCAGAATACAAACATAATTATAAAACAAAACAAAAAACAATCTGAAGAATTAGTTGTGTAATAACAATGATATGACAGATGGAGAGAATACTGAACTACTGAATCGTATTTAATACTTTAGATAAAGGCTTTTTTTTTTTTTTGGTGATGTTAGCTTAAAGAGGAGTCTCAGATTTAGAACGAAGTCACACGCATTGCTCCGGTGTGATTTTGTTTCACAGACTTTAACAGAGTGTAAAAATCTTGATGGTTCTACGGGTCTCGTCTATCAAATCTGAGTTTTTTTTGTGTTTTCTATTTGATACAAGTCAGGTGATTGGCTGGGCCATTCTACAGTTTGATTTTCTTTCTCTGAAAGCATTTGAGAGTTTATTGTCTTACTGAAATGTCTACACTGGTTTCATCTTCATCATCTTGCTAATGTAGATGTTGAACTAAAGCAGTGATTATTAAATTACAATGAGAAAGGGCAGAGGATTACCTAATAACTACTGAGAGATTTCAGCAGCTGTCTGGGCTTTCACTCCATTTCTACACCTCCCTTTCTTCATGTGTTCATTTTTTTCCCCTTGCGTTATTTCATTTTATTACACATAACTTAATTTGTAAACTAACTAGATTTATTTTCTTTGCATATATGGTGTTCTCTGGGTGTTACGAACATCCGGGGTAAATTTGAACTCAACAGCACCTTTAAAAAAAAAAATGTTTTCTGAGAAAAATGCTGACGTGGTTAAAACTTATTTTCCCCCCTTTATGACGATCAAGTTGATTCTAATCTCATATTAGTCCCACTCTAAGCTTCTAAACTCACCATGACTGCATCATCTTTGTTCCACATGACAGTGATGCCCATTTTGGAATAGAGTCTGGTGTAAATTGTGTTTTCTTCCACAAGGATTCCTGACACATGGACGGGCAGCGTCACTCTAAATAAAGGAAAAGGATTTAAATTCAACATTGAACAATCTATTTTACACACAGCCGTTTTGGTTCCCCACAATCTTACTTTGCTTCATTGACGTTGACTTGGTTCTCGGTCAACTCAATGGCGATGTCGTTGATGGTTATGGAGACCCTGCTGATCTTTGGGCCAGTGCTGCGTTCAGTCCTCTTCACGTAAATCGAAAACTGTCGAATGAGGCTTTGGCAGTCAGACACCAGATTGTACTCGCACATCCCTGGGAATTGATAGACGTCCCCATCGAAGGTCTTAAAGTGGAAGTTTCCCCACATGCTGCAGATGCTGTTGACATGATTACTAGGAGAGACTGCAAAAATAACAAGATGAATTAAAGCATGTTTGTCTTCCACAGCCCATAAAGTTTAAATTTAAGTGTGTTCGGAGCATATAATGTGTTAACAATAGCAAAAGTTGTATTAATCAACTCAAAGTACATTTTGGGGTCACACTTTATTTTAATAGTCCATTTGTTGAGTTTAAGTTACATTGCATCTACATGCCAACTAATTCTCATTACATTATAAGTAGACTGTTAGGCTGGGATTAGTGTAAGTTGACATGTACTTGCAAAGTTTCTTATAGTCAGTTAAATGTCTGTTAAAGGAGCAGTATCAACAGATATTAAGCAGACAGCCTACTAATACTCAAATGGACCATCAAAATAAAGTGTTACGCATTTTTGTTTATTTCAGATTTTTACATCAGTCATTTCTGCAAGATGATCAAGCTGGCCTCCAAGTCATCGTGAGTAAAGGAACATTTTTCGCAATCGACAACATTTAGAAACTTCTAAAGCAAGTCATCAATGGAGCTGATAGCATCAAGTGATGAAACTACGACCTGCTATCTTCAACAGGTTGGTTCCTGTTTTTTCTGCTGTTTCTTTTTTTAATTTATTTTAACATAAAACAAATTCACCTATTATTATTTCTCAGATAACTGATGTTATGGCACCAACAAAGCGATGATTAAGGTCCTCAAGAAATATATTTCGAAACTAGAGGTTTCAAAGAGGGTTTTGGAAGTAACGGTTGGTCTCTTTATTTTGATGGTCCATTTGCTGAATGTAAGTTACATGTCAACTAATTATTATTAGATTATAAGTAGACTGTTAGGTTGGTGTTGGATTTAGTGAAGGTTGACATGTACTTGCAAAGTTTCTTATAGTCAGTAAAATGTCTGTTGAAGGAGCAGTATCAGCAGGTATTGAGCAGACAGTCTACTAATACTCCATAGACCATCAAAGTAGTGAACTTTAAAGGGATAGTTCACACAAAATTGAGTATCCTATCTTTGTTTACTAATAGCTTTACTTATTTCAAACCTTTTTGAGTTACTTTAATCCGTTAAACATATAGGAAGGTATTTTGAACACCTGTAACCATTGTCTTCTTTAGTATTTGTTTTTCCTATACATTTCATCTTTCTTCAAAATATCTTTGCGTACAGCAGAATAAAGAAACTCCTAAAGGTTTGACAGCATTAAGGGTGAGCAAAAAATGAGTAAATCTCTATATTAATCTACTGTACAATAAAACATTTTCCATTTTATACTCTTTCTGTTTTATGGATGTTAAAATTTGGAAACAAAGATGCCGGTAACACTATTCTACTTATAGTCTAATGAGAATTAGTTGGCATGTAGACTATCAAAATAAAGTGACCAAGATGCCAATTAAAATCTTTTCATTTTAAAGAGTGCACCAATTAAAAATGCAATGTAAATTCTTATGAATTATGAATCTTAAAATTCACAGTTATTTTTAATTTGATTTTAAAGGAAACTTTCCATTTTGTCATTCCACAAACATTATGGGAACGTTACTTTTGGCTGTTCTCCAAACGCTCTAAAATACAATATTAGACAACCATATATTTAAAACTAATAAAGATATTATAAAATAATAAATAATATAACATAAATATTATATGGTAAGACTTTGTTTTGATGGTCCCTATTGTACATTTTGTTGACTAAAATTTTCATTGCAACTACATGCCAATTACTTCTCATTTGAGCATTAGTAGACCGTCTGCTCCTTCAACAGACATTTAAGCATATATCAACTTACACTAAAGTGAACCCCCAACCTAACAGTCTACTTATAATCTAATGAGAGTTAGTTTTAATGTAGATGCAATGTAACTTAAATTGGTTTAATTATTGTAATGTTCGGTTCAGTTTTCTGAACAAATCATCTATGGATCGATTGCAAGTTGTGCAGAGGCACTTGACTGGCTTCCTATTAGTTTTAGAGTAAATTTTAAGATTCTTGTAATTATATATAGCGCTCTGCATGGTCAAGCACCCCTTTATATTCGAGGTCTTTTACGCAGTCACTTATAGCCTGTCTCTGAGGTCTTCTGGAAAAGAGCTTTTAGCCATTCCCAGAACTCGTCTTAAGACTAAAGGTGACCGTGCCTTCTGTGTTGTGGCCCAAAGGCTCTGGAACTCTCTCTCTATAGCACTGAGAACTCTGGGATCAGTTGAACTTTTTAAAACGACGTCTTTTTGGTCAAGCTTTTAATGAACAGTATTAGTGTTTCTGGATTTGACTTGTTTTTAATATGTTTTCTTTTATTGATATGTGTTCTTTTACCTGTTTTCTGGTTTTCTCTTATTGTAAAGCACTTTGTGACTTAATGTCTGTGAAAGGTGCTATATAAATAAACCTTTACTTACTTACTTAAATTCAACAACATGCGTTAAAGAGATCATCAAAATAAAGGGATACCTATTATTTTAGTTATAATATATCTAATATAGAACATAAAAATAATAGAATTAAAAATAAAATAATATTAATTAATGCAATATAAACTGCAAAGTCATTTTCTGATTGTTGTTTAATTGCAGTAACATAACGATATACATTCCAATTGAACTTAGTCAAATATAGTACTACTATATGCATATACCAACTGGAATCCACATCCAAAATCCAAATAAAACAAGAGGCTTCCACAAGAATCATGTCAAGTAGTCATGTCTTACCCTTTTTTGAATCGACCTGAATACCAGAAAGCGCCAGAAGCAGCATGCAGACTGTAGATGTTCTCCACTCCATGGTGGGAGGTGAGAGAAGTCTACAGGTAAAGCTTCAGTAGTGCTGGACGTCTTTTAATGCCCCCTTTTATATCGTTTATCATTCACCTTTCTCTCCCCACCCAGCAGGGTGGGTCTGCCAGTCATCTATGGTCAAAGTGACAGAAAAAAATGGTATTACAAAAGTCCAGTGGTGACATTGGTGTGTGTGTGTGTGTGTCAGTGAGTGAGTGAGGGCGGCAGTTCCTCAGCATCTCAGCACGATGTTTGAAGAAACGTTTAATAAACTTTATTTAGTGAATATTATATTTACGGCAGGGTGTGAATAATTTACAGCTTCTGTGTGCTTGTATGACGGAGGATTAGTAAAACATACTAAAACCTGCAAAATAAATACACAGTACAAGATTAATACACCATTTAGCAGTTGATTTGGAGAACGAGATGAAGACGAATGGTTAAAACATTGTCTTGTGTAAATAATTCTTTAATGATGTCCTGTGGGCCTCGAGTGATCATAAAACGTCGAATGAATCACATTTTCCATTATTAAGCTTTCTGTTTCTTGGCAGGATGCATGAAAATGTTTGCGTGTGAGTGTGAAGATCCTGTCTGTGATGAAGATCATTTGACGTCCAGCATCTTGGCAGGTACACAGGTGTGTCTCAAGCTCCTGAATGCCAGCTGTGCTTCAGTCAATTCAAACAAACTGATCATAAACCATCTGCCAGCGTTTATATCCAGATCCTTCTTGGTAAAGATTTTTGTCTTGTCAGGAATGTGATGTCATCCATAACTATTTATGGGTATTTCTTCAAATGCGCAACTTTTTGACCTCATGTTGACCCATGTAGATGGATAGTTCACCCAAAAATGAACGTTTACTCATGATTTACTCGCCTTCAGGTGGTTTACTTTTAGAGTTTCGTTATTCTGCTGAACACAAAGGAAGATATTTTGAGGAAAGCTGAAAACCTGAAACCATTGGCTTCCGTAATAGTAGGAAAAACAAATATGTAGGTCAATGGTTACAGGTTTCCAGCTTTCTTCAAAGTATCTTCCTTAGTGTTCAACAGAAGAAAGAAATGTGTAAAGGTTTAGAACTTGGAAAGTTTTCAAAATAGGCTCATTCTAAAAACATACCCCTATATATGTTCTGGGCCCGGTTTTTCAAAAGGTTTAATCCGGATAAATTTGATCCGGATTTAGTAATCCTGTTTTTGCGATCCATGATCACGTAATCCAGCTTACTTTTTGAGCCAGTTTTTCAAAGCAACATCGGATTGGATCAATCTGATCTGGATGGGAACTTTTAAGGATCACTAAATCTGGATAACCAGTGCTCAAACAGGATAGGACATCACAATGTAGAACTATAGATTTGTAAAGAGTAGAATAGCAAGCATGGGGTCAATATAACTTTATTTTTTTTTAAATGAAAACTAAGAAAATTTGATAATTATTAAAATAATAATAAATAATAATAAAAACAAGAAAAACAACACCCCATCCTTTTTAAGCAGTCTGCTCATTTGAGACCTACAACACTGTACATTGAGGATATTTATAATAAGTTTCAAATATAGATGTAAATAAAAAAAGACTAAATGTCAAAAACTCCACAATAAGTTCAGACTTCCTCATCTGATGTGGAGAGATCAGCTTGTCTGAGCGTAGCCTTTAGGAGGCGGATCTCAAGTCATTGGCCTTGGTTTGCTACAGTTTGATTAGAGTCAGTTGTTTCTCTCCCAGACGAAGCTGTGCTTCTGCCATTTCAGACTCTTTTTGCAATTGTTGAAAGAGATTTCAAAAATCAGTCATTGCCATTCTTTGCATTTTTTTTATTCTGTAATTATTGCATGCATCACTAATAAATATTCTAAAAAGAAAAATATTTTCCATTGTGATGAATATATATATATCAATTAGTGAAAGAATAAAATTGATTCTTTTTGGTCAGTTTTGACAGCTGTTTGGGGGATTATTTTATGAGGCCAAACTCTTTCTACTTTGCTGTAGGCCTATACTGAAAGGCTGAATACGTTAAAGCCTATACTCACTATAGCCTGAAGGATGAACAAATAAAATGAAAACCTTATGAATAAATAGTATATCTCATAAGATACTGTATGATCCAAAAATAGTATTATTTAATACATTTTTTAAGTTTTCATTACATTTTGGGCATGAAATCCACACTAAATCCACCCTTCTGATGGGATCAGTTTAATCCAGGTTTTTTGGATCAAAGTGATCCAGATCCTACAAAAAAGGTCTGAAAACCCAAACAAACAAAGGGTTTGATCCGGATCTAAACCAAGATTGGATTACGTGATCTAATCCGATTATGTAATCTGTTTTTTCTTTTGAAAAACCCATTTTCAAGATTTGATCCAATCCCTTATTCAAAATCCTAGTGGATTACTTTTGAAAAACCGGGCCCTGGAGATCACAAATTATGTAGCCAGAGGTATGTATGGCTGCATTTTGTCTTTAAAATGAATGCTACGGGGCGGTATGACGCCGTTTATTTTTGCACTTACCAGCTTACCACTTACCTCTGTATGCACTGCGTTCCCTCTGTTACCAATTTGATCCAGTAGCTTGCCATGTTCATTGGCAGACTTGAGACACAGAGAGGAGTTGACCACAACGACGGAGTTTGAATCTGACAAAAAAACAGTTCCAGAAAGTGGCTAAGACAAATACAGAAGCCAAATAATAAAATAAACAAGTAAATAACAGTGTGAGAATGTGGTAAAATCTGAAAACTTGGTAAATAAATCAGGAGAGGGCTTTTGTTTTTCTGGATTGCTTTTTAAAATTGTCAATTGGGTTTAGGGAAGTGGGTGGGCGGGTCAATCTGTGCTTGAAAACACTATTGGTTGTGTTTAGGGAAAGGGGAGGGTCAGCTGATTTGTCAGTCAGTCAGTCATTCAGTCAGTGGACAGGAGAGAAATTTGAGCTCTGAAGAAGAGTACACAGTGGACTCTGGTGGATTCACGAAAACAAAAACTGCTAAAAAAAAGAAAGAAAGAAAAACATAGCTCCTGGGACGTATTTGGCACTTTCAGAATGAGCCTGCGTTGAAAATTTTGGGAATATTCCCTTTAAAAATCTGTTTTTGCGTATTTCTTTAAATTTGCTCATGTTTGAGAACTTTACAATGAATAGTTCCTCCAAAAATGAAACATTTTCATGTTTACACAGTATACACAACACTGTTGACAGCCTGTAACACTTACATATTTAATGGCAAGATCCTTAGACTCAAGTCCATCTTTCTAAACTTCAGTTCTGTTTCTAGTAAATCAGCTCAAATATTACTCACATACTTACCTGTGTCTACTAAAGGGCTGTGCAATATATAGAAATGATTAAAACATCACAAATGCTGCATCGCAATGGTTTGCATGTAAAATGTCTGATGCGACAGTAAAACATGGCTGTTCCCATATACAAATCTGATATATGGCAATATATACAAATTACATTACATTATTAATCTGATCGGTTAATATTCAGTTAATGAATGGCGGTTGTCAGTTGGGAAAATTAACCGAAATGAGCATCCCTAGTTCAGAATGAGAGACATGTGATTAGTTTTTATTAAACGTGACTTGTCATGTGTTGTTATAATGAATGACGTTAAAATCTGTGTTTAATTTATATCTCCCAGTCCTAATCATTATACACCTTTTCATTACAGGTTAGCTTGTTTTCATTACTATACTTGCCTTTAGATACTCGTCAATAAATATCTGTCACATACTCGTCAATAAATGGATCTGCATCCATTGACAGAAGGCCATCAACTTAAAAGCAGGGTGTATGGATGTTTCCCAGTACTGGGTTGCAGCTGGATAAGCTTCTGCTGTGTAAAACATATGCTGGAATATGTGGTGACCCCTGATGAATAAAGGGACTAAGCTGAAAGAAAGTGAATGAATGAATGAATAAACAATCAAATGAGTAATATAAATTTTCATTTGACCACCCCTATAATGGTTCATACCACTGTAAAGGCATAACCATGCCAATTAGTCAGCGGGAAAAAAGTCATTCAATAGTCTGAAACTGACAGATCTAGAGCACTAATAGACAACGCAAGTGTTCACAAGACTGTTTACTCATAAAATAACCGTTTGTTTCTACATACAGCCTAAAAGTAAAGTCAAATTAGATGCATAGTTTGACTAACAATAACCTTAGAAGTAGCTAATCTGATACTGTAGGTCAGAATACACCAAATATCCCACAAAACACAGCAAACGTAAATACAATCTATTAATAAATTAGATGTCATTTAAATAAATGCATACATTTGATCCACTGAAGCACGTATTACAAAAACTAACACTGCTGAAAAAGTTGACCCCTCAGATCATCAATGTATAATTCGCACTCTGCTTAAAAGCATAGTTGAGGAGTTGACCTCCAAAACTAAAGGCTTGAAGAATGTTGGGGGAAAAAAAAGCAGCCATTAACATCCATAATGGGAATTTAAAAAATACTATGGAAGTCATACAGTATTAACATTCTTAAGTATGTTTTCACACTGGGGGTTTAACTATCATTTTAAAACCTTAAGCACTTTAGAAACAAATCTTGGTGGCTATGAAAATAAAATAAATATTATTTATAACCTATTATTTCTGATAGATTTATGTAATTAAATAGACCTGCATGTGTTGTGGCAGCACGGTGGCCTCACAGCAAGAAGGTCGCTGGTTCGAGTTCTGTCTGGGTCAGTTGGCATTTCTGTTTGGAGTTTCCATGTTCTCCCCGTGTTGGCGTGGGTTTCCTCCAGGTGGTCCGGTTTCCTCCACAGTCTAAAAACCTGCGTTATTAGGAAATTGGGTTAACTAAATTGGCCGCAGTGTATTAGTGTATATGTGAATGCAAGAGTTCATGGGTGTTTCCCAGTACTGGGTTGCGGGTGGAAGGACATCCGCTGCATAAAACATATGCCGGAAAAGTTGGCGGTCAATTCCGCTGTGGCGACCCCTGATGAATCAGAGGCTAAGCCAAAGGAAAATGAATGAATGATTGTCTTGCAAAAAAATTACAAAGTTTTATTAGGAATAAAATTAATTATTAAATAAAAATATTTAATATTATTATTACAAACACAATTGAAAAATAATATGATGAAGTAAAAAAAAACTCCAAAAACATAAAAATATAATAACGACATTGAATTGCAAAACTTTTTTTATTTATTTAAAGACATTTAAACATAAAAATTCTTAATTTGATAATAAAATCTATTAGTATTTATTGACAGGATCTTATTTATCAGCCATTGTATAATTAGAAGGCTGGCAACTCATCAGACGGCAAGTAAATTTAGGCACTCCTTTGTAAATCATCATTCAATCAACAGCAAATATCATAATTTGCTGATACTCAGAGCAGGCCAAGCCATCAAACACATCTCTCTGCAGCACAAAAAAAGTTCCACCAAAGGCAAACATCAGCTTTTTTGATGTGCATGTGAAGCGAGATCATGGCTCTGCCTTTTAGTGGCACCGCAAACGAAAGTGTTGACGCTCCAGAAGAAACAGCTGTTCTTCAGAAAATGGCCGAGCGCTTCCTTATGAGACACGACACATTGTTGGCAAAGGGAGGGAACAAACATAAAACATCGATTAGATAAACTAATACTGTTATAGTGCCTTAAGTTTCTGTTGACACTGCCTCGTTTGACATGAATGTTATGTATGTACACTGAGGACTGCTGTACATTGGCTTATTAATCAGAAGCTCCGAGTTCAAGTTAGTTCAAGAGCAATTCGTGGAAAAATCTACATTAAAGGTGTAGTGCACCCAAAAGCGAAAATTCTGTTATTTATTACTCGCCCTCATGTCTTTACGATGATTTTTGTTCATCTTCACTAGTGGTTAATTTACTGTATTTAGCACATTTTTTACAACACAACACAGCCCAAAGGGCTGAAAACAACCAATACTGATTAAAATAACAAATCAATTTATGATTAACGGAGTGAATTTTTTAAAACACATTTCTAAACATAAGTTTTAATAACTCATTTCTAATTTATTTCATCTTCGCCATGATGACAGTAAACTATATTTTACTAGATAAAGTCACTTCTATACAGCTTAAAGTGACATTTAAAGGCTTAACTAGGTTAATTAGGGTAACTAGGCAGGTTAGGGGAATTAGGCAAGTTACTGTATAACGATGGTTTGTTCTGTAAAGGGGCTAATAATTTTGACATTAAAATTGAGCTAAAAAAAATGTTAAACTGCTTTTACTCTAGCCAAAATAAAACAAATAAGACTTTCTCAAGAAGAAAAAATGGTAACACTTTACAATAAGGTTCATTAGTTAATGCATTTACTAACATGAACTAATCATGAACAACACATGTACAGCATTTATTAATCATAATTGAACATTTGCTAATGCATTATTAAAATTCAAGTCCATGCTTGTTAACATTAGTTAATGCACCATGAGTTAACATGAACTAACAAAGAACAACTGTATTTTCATTAACTAACGTTAACTAACATGAACAAATACAGTAGTAAATGCATTGTTCATTGTTTGTTCATCTTAGTAAATGCATTATTTAACATTAACTAATGATCCTTATTGTAAAGTGTGACCGAAAAAATATTATCAGACATACTGTGAAAATTTCCTTGCTCTGTTAAACATCATTTGGGAAATAATTAAAAAAAGAAAACAAATTTCAAAGGGGGGTTAATAATTCTGACTCCAACTGTACGTAACAAAACACAAGACAAACCTCTTAACATAAAAAAAATTTAAATGCTAAAGAAGAAAGATGCAACTGAATTGAAGACACTTGATCCTACATCTACAAAAAACTCTCTGTTGGATCCAACAAAGGCCTTAAACATTTAAACTAAAACCAGGGGGATGTCTTGCAAAAAATATGGATGCCTCTAATAAACCTCTGACCACCTCAGATGTGTTTTCATAATAAGTGTTGTTGTAATTTGTTACCGTTTATTGATTTTTTATGACTTTTGTTATTATACTTGTGTATACTGTAATCTGTTTTTGTTTTGTTTGTATGTTCATCCTGCTTTTGCTTTGGTTTTATGTTTAATAAAACCAATAAACAATGAATTTTAAAAAATGATCTATGAGGAAGAGAAATAAAAAACTAAAACGGATATATATATATATATATATGTGTGTGTGTGTTTGTATGTATATATATATATATATATATATATATATATATATATTAGGGATGCACAATATATGGGAGGCCATATCATTATCGGCTGATAAATGCTATTTTTAAGATTATCATTATCGATCCGATGTCTAAATTAGGCCGATATCTTTAAGCCGATAAATTACGTAATTGTTGCCGCGCACGCGTGGGCGGAACATGTTCAGACTTGTTCATGGATCTCTCCTCACACTGATTATTCCTTCAAAGTCCGTGCTTTCTTCACGTGGTATTGCTGTGCGTTAATAACTCAGTAAGAAACCATTATCCTTATCATTGTAGATATGTTTGCTTGAGTGCCATTGTGTATTTTGCTTCAAATCGCCTCAGGAAAAAAATATTACATATGAAAGCCTTTCCTGCTATGTCTCTTTGTTGTGTTAGAGATAGCAGGGAGATTTACTTATTACTCCAGGGCCGAATAATATTAGTTTTGGAGTGAACTCTTTTAGTTGCAGCCGGTGAATGAACGAGGACCCGAAAAAAAGCGTTCCCCTTTTCTGTCTCTCCCTCTTCGCTTCACACACACACACACATACACACACACCAAACTGACCTGCACATGTGACGCTCTAAACAAAAACTTTATGGAAGGTTTTTAATCTAATATAATTATTTGTTATTATCAACGCGTTGCTTCCCATATGTTGTTGATGTAAGATTGCATTCAGTTTGATCATAATATTTATAATGATTATAAAGAGCGCGCGAGAGCTTTCACCCCACGCACACACATAGATCTGACAGCCTTCACACACACACATAGATCTTGAGCCTTCACAGATTAACAGGGGAGAGCCTAGGTGCACCGGTCACTGAATCCAGCATACGGGACACATGTTCTGTCTTTATATTCTGATCTGTGTTTGTCATAAAGTCATCTGAGCTCAATGATTAGGTTTGTATCAAAATCCGAGGGCAAATCTGCGCCCTCACAGCGGTTTATCATAAACTTTTCATCAATCATTTTCCCCACGATTGACAGAAAGAACGAACACAGAAACGTTGATGCTACATGTGATTAAAAGAATCTAAAAAGCCAAATAGGATGAATTTATGTCGCATTTTTTCTGTATCTAGCTTTTCACTTGTACTGTGGCTCTGAACTGTCAAAACACCTCTAAAAATAGGCTTTTTCGGACATGACATATTTGTACACATGTACATTACAGTAACCCGTTTTATTCAAGAACATTTGAGCTGGTTTTAGTCCTTAGCTCTTTAATTTTCATCTTATTTAAAATATATTTAACTTGCTTGTTAATTAAATCCTATTTTGTTATTTAACCTTTTTAATTTTATGCAACAGTCAATTTGCATGTTAGTTTGCTATGAAGAAAATGAAATAATGCATTTTTTGCACGCTGATTTGTGTGAAATCGTGAATATAGGTTATATATAATTGAATATATAATTTTGAAATCATAGCTTTTTTGCTTTAAGTATAGGCTATTCAGTTCAAAAGAGCAGAGTTTCTGCTTTTATGAAGTTTGCTGTATAAAAACAAAACATTTTGAAATATTTATAATTATCGGCCTATATATATCGGCTGTCAGCCTCCAAGTCTGAAGAATTATCGGTATCGGCCAAAAAATCCATATCCCTAATATATATATATATATATATATATATATATATATATATATATATACATATATATATATATATATATATATATATATATATACATATATATACATATATATATATATATATATACATATATATATATATATATATACATATATATATATATATATATATACATATATATATATATATATATATATATATATATATATATATATATATATATATATATATATATATACATATATATATATATATTTATATACATATATATATATATATATATATATATATATATATATTTTTTTTTTTTACATTACTTTTAACTCATATATACAGTATATATATATATATATATATATATATATATGTGTGTGTGTGTGTGTGTGCGTGTGTGCTAAATGAAAAAATCCCTCAAAATATTCTTTAAATTAGTGAGTTTCTGCTTTTATGAAGTTTGCTGTATAAAAATATAACATTTTGAAACATTGATAATTATCGGCCTATATATATCGGCTGTCGGCCTCCATGTCTGAAGAATTATCGGTATTGGCCAAAAAATCCATATCCCTAATATATATATATATATATATATATATATATATATATATATATATATATATATATATATATATATATATATATATATATATATATATATATATATATATATATATTAATAACATTACATTACTTTTAACTCATATATACAGTATATATATATATATATATATATATATATATATATATATATATATATATATATATATATATATATGCGTGTGTGTGTGTGTGTTAAATCAAAAAATCCCTCAAAATGTTCTTTAAATTTGTGTTTTTACTCTCATAATTGTGAGATTGTGGTGGTTGATTTTACTTTCAGTGCTTAAAAAAACAGAATACTGTAATTTATGCTCGTTATTATGCTTTTTCTGATTTAATTAATTTGATTGGAAGGAAAAGTACAGGTTTATATCATGCATTAACAGAGACTATAATGAATACAAAACAAAAAGTGCCCAGAATCTCCTTTGAGTAATAACAAAACAGACTATAGTTAGAATGAAACAATTCCCCAGATAAAAATGTATGCAAACACATATATATAGCCACCAATGCTTTGTCAGTCAATCGTTAAGCTAGCTTAAATCATCACTATCATTCATTTCTGATATATTAGTAGTTAAATTGGGAGTTTTCTCAGTGTCAGATTGCAGAGTCATATTAAAAGCAGGATCTCTTATTTGACTTTAAAGCTTGTCTGCACACTTCATTGGAGTGCATTTGCATGACTGTATGTAAGTGTAGTTATAATCAATCTCTGTTCCATTGGTGCACTTCAGCTTCACTGGTAGACTGGTAGACTTATCTTTCTGGCAGCAGGAGCAGCTGGTCATTTGATTGGCGTAAAGTGAATACCTGTAGACATTTCCATGAAAAAATCAGTCAGATGAGTGTATCATAATATATACAGTGTACAATCAAAAGTGATATTGCTCAATCATGTCAGTATACCCACAGTATAATTATAAAGTTCTACAAATTATTCCACATATAAAACTACTGAAGGAGTCAGCACAACACCATTACTGGAATTACTTTTTTGTTTTTGGAGTTTGAGTAAAACGCAGATTTTCTCGTACTCTGGAGAGTTTTTAGCTTAAGATTTTAAAGATCGGATGAAAGGTTGTGTGTTTAAAGCATGTTTGTGATCTACAGGTGTGCAGTGCTCTTACATGGAGCCACAATGGCCAGTGCAGGATGTAATTTCTAGATCCTGAACAGAAGTGCAGTCATCCACTTGCAGACGGGTGATATTTCTCTGACGGACACAGTTGCGAGTTTCACCTGTGGATGAATGGAGAAAAGTAAGCTTGTGTCTGACTCTTATTTTGCTTTTTTAAAAACTTTTAAATAACCCAAATTAAGAAGAATGTCCACACAATGGTTTTAGCATGTTTGTGTGTAGGCGTTTAGTGTAAAGAATATCTTACATGTGTAACAGCACTGATCTGAGTCCAATTTTATTGTTCCCTGTAAAGACACAAATAACTTTATACATTTCATCAAACCTCTCAAAAAACCTCTTGCTAAAACACAATCGCAAGATTGTTTAAGTATAAAATTGCAAGATTTTATACTTAAAGGCACAACTCTTACACCCTTCAAACAAACAAAAAAGTGTTTTAAAGTTAAATAACTGACACTGCCATCTAGTGGATTAACAGAAACATTCACCCTCATTCATCATGAGTTACTCTGTCACACTTCCTTCTTTGTTGTATGAAACAGAAGTTATTCCCAATTATTTATATATCATTATTATTTGTTAAATTCTCCACAATGAAAGTGAACATAGTGGCTGTCAAAATATTTAAGGAATGGCAAATTAAATGTTTCTGTTAAACAGAAATATATATATATATATATATATATATATACATATATATACATACACATATATATATATATATATATATATATATATATATATATATATATATATATATATATATATATATATAAATATATATACAGTTGAATTATTCGTCCCCCTATTTCGTGTTTATTTTTTTTCCCCAATTTCTGTTTAACAGAGAGAAGCTTTTTTCCACACCTTTCTAAGCATAATAGTTTGAATAATTTCTTTTTTTATCACTGATTTATTTTATCTTTGCCTTTATGACAGTAAATAATATTTTACTAGATATTTTACAAGACACTTTTATACAGCTTAAAGTGACATTTAAAGGCTTAACTAGGTTAATTAGGGTAACTATTTATATTTTATTTTATTTATTTATTTATTTATTTTTTGGAAACCAGTACAGGGTTTCAGGCCTAAAATTCAGACCTATACAGGGCCAAACACTAATGTTGGGAACAATTTTGTCTTCAAAATTCTGATTCTGTGTTACAAATAATGTGCCAAAAAAAGCTAATTAGTTGTATGCATATACTTTTTTTCAGCATAACAATCAATAAAAAAATTGACAAGCTTTAAAAACTATAGGTAAAAAAAATATTGTGAAAAAAAAAAACTGTTCTAAACTAAATGTATGCACCACAGTCAGTCCAAGTAGCTATAAATACACCGACAACATTTAAAACTAATGATATTGCATGGAAGGTAATGAATTCATACTGGTATATAGAGCTGATAAATGTATTCAAAATGTTGTTGTTTAATAATTTATGTTTTATTTAATTAATTTTTTGGATCTGTTTGGAATTAATTGTGATTGAATGGGTGGCTTTCCATGGGTAACTTTCGTTGGACATTGGAAAAATAAGACTGGTTTAAAATGATTTAAGACCTAAAAAACAATATTACAGTGAATTTAAGACTTTAAGGCCTAAAATGTAGGATTTGAAATTAAAGATATTTTAAGATGATTCATTGGATTTACTAAACTTATTTTAAAGGTAAGTGACTGCGAACAATTTATTTGGGCTGAATTTAAACAAATTAATTTGAACAATCTAAATTTAAATTGCTTGTTTAAATTCAGCTCATATAAATTGTTTGCAACAATGTAGTAGGTTTTTTCAATGGCTACCAGTTTCCAAAGTTCTTCAGAATATCCTTTCTACAAAAAAACTTCTAAAGGTTAAGAACCACTTGAGGGGGAGTAAATAATGAGTACATTTTCATTTTTGGGTGAACTTTCCTTAAGCATTGGGTGAATCTTCTCTAAGTAATAGCAGAATGCAACAGAAACTGAAACTACAGTCTTACAGGCTCGCAGTCGTCTGGATTAAATGGAGGGCATTGCTTAATCGTCTTCTCAGTCTCAAACAAGCCATTCACTTCATGACAGGTACCGGTCTCGCATTTGGATGTGTACGCCTCGTTATTCTATATAAAAATACATAGAGGCTACATGAGGAAAAACAGCACAGGCACATTGTTACAATACATTTATGATTAAAGATAATTTTTTTTACAAAATACCTTAAGAGTATGGGTGGTGTTGTCTGGTGCTTCATAAATACAGCATGTTTGTTTACATGTTCCACAGCAGTCTCCCTCTTGTTTCACGTATTCAAAGAACTTGAAGGATAAAAACAAGTTTATAGTTATAAAAACTCTAAGGATTCAGAGGCAGATTTACTAAGCGGTAAAATCATAACAACTTAATTTTTTTTTCTAACTTTAGGCTCAAATTTTGGCCTTAAAACAGGATGTTAAATAAGATTTCAGAATGTGTTTAAGTTGTTTTCAGGTCAAAATACCCATCAGATCATTTATTACACCCTGGTGAAAATGTCAATTTTTGGGTCAGAGGGAATGTGGAAGCAAGTGACCACACTTTAGCCCCTTTCACACATACAGACCTTTCAGAAATGAAAGGTCCTGTTCACCTGTTCACACATACAGAAAGGTTGTATGTGTGAACAGGCCCTTTTTGAAAATACCGGTAAATTCGTTCAGGCTATTTTCCGGAAAGAGAAGTTGTAACATTACCGGTAACTTGCTGGAATGCTGCGCTGTGTGAATGCAGAAGGAAGATCGCCGGAAAGAGCGCGCGCACGTCTAGAACGTGCTGACGTGAGACGTCTGCTTTAGTCGATCAGAACAGTCAGACGCATTCACGGTTTATGAGAATAAAAGCCTTTGAATATTTTTCCTGACACATTTAGCTGCTTGATGTTAGTCAGATCACATTTCTATACTCCTTCTTTATCCTAACTGTGTAAATAATTATCGATAAAATGTTTATGATAATCCGTTGTTTGTTTACCTTCAAGCTTTGCGTGTGCCCGTGAGCGCCCATAGCGCCAGCACACACACATATCATGAACATCTCGACATGCGAAAGTGTTCCTCTATATGTTTTCATTGAAGTTGTACTCGATACTGATCCATCCGAAGAGTTTGTAATGTAGTCAAATGTTTACAAACACAAGCGCAGCCGTTTAGAGGTCATTTCTGGTTAATGATGTGAGAATTTACCGGCATTTTGCGATGGATGTGTGAATGCTCTTTTCCGGAAAAATTCCGTAACGTCCTCGTCTGTGTGAACAGCGCTTTTTTTAATTCACCGGTAAAGTCGTTCTGGAAATTTTCCGGATATTTACCGGTATCACTGTGTGAAAGGGGCTTTTGATTAAAGATTTTTAAAAAGTGGATTAACTTGCACAGATTAATAGTTCAGCTAAAGAATAACAATGTGTGCTAGTAAAATAAACGGATTTACAGTCATTTTAATTTCACATGTACTTTAAAGTGAAACGAAACCCATGTTTCAGCAGGATGGTTTTCATACCTCCGATTTGAAAAAGGAAAAGAAAAGGTGTGTTTCAAGCTGAGTTTCATTACTGCATGAAGACAGCTAGTATGCACACATGCAATAATAATGTCTTTCGCATGAATAATTGTAGAGAAATGCCCTGAATCTGTTGAAGTCACCTTGTGTGCTTCAGTCCTGGCAGCCCAAAAACACAGGGACCTCAAATCACTTGACATTGCTTCAACTTTGCTTTTCAAACCGAGAGAAATAACTTACAAAAATGCAAAACTAACCAATTTCCAATTCATGTTGCAGTTTTTAGCAATGCATAACCTATATTCACACATTTTAAAATGTGTTTGGGGGGTTTCATGACCCTTTACTCCTAAGAAATCAATAAAAACTTATTAATGGTCTTTTTATCTTAGGAAGATTGTTGTGAAAACAGCTTTAGGTGTCGTGTGGCTTGACAATAATGAATCTACTTACAGGTTTACAGTCAAGTGAGCTCAAGTAAGTGCACTTCTCAGAGTTCCTCTCAGTCACCGGAGAGCCACTGATGACACTACAGGTCACATTTTCACATTTGTAACTGTGAACTTCTCCAACCTAACAAAACACAGAGAGAGTTTAACAGGGCTGAAGAAAATGTATTAATTGATGGACTAAAAATAAGGAAAAATTCATGAAGTGTACCTGAAGAGTGTATGTGGTGTTGTCCATGATGTAAGTACAGTTCCTTTGCACACATGTTCCACAACATTCTCCTTCTTTTATCACATATTCAGAGCCCTTAGAGAGAGAAGTTTTATTAATTCAGTGGCACTTTTACGGCTTTTTTAAAGCCCCATTTTAAAAGCAACAGATGATGTTAAGGAGAAAGTGAGCATGAACAAACAATCAGTGAATAGATTAGCTTCAAAAAGCTAAATACATAATTGACAGCAATGAATACCAGTTAGTTTCAGATCAGATTTAACCAAACACGAACACACAGTTCAGTAAAAGTCATGTGTATTGGTCTCGTTTACAAAACTTCAATGCATTGTGAATGAACAACTAATTTTTAGCGACATATTCTAGAACACATCAGAGATGACTCTTCTGTTTGCCCACAATCTGAGCCATTTAAAACCAAATGAACAAAGCGAGAAATCACAGAGAAAATGTCCGAGCTATGATTAATTTGTGTTGCCAGGTCTTGCTAGAAAAAAAAAAGAAACACAATTAAAAACAGCTCCATTAATAAAAACAAAATTAACTAAAATAAGGTTTCCCACATACTCTAATAACTCATTGAACTTGACTAATCTATGAGCTAAGCCTAAAAACCAAACCAAAAGATGCTTATATTAACTGGACATGGCAAGAGCACACTCTGTGGAGTAGACTTTCAGATGTAAACAAAAAGTATATTATTTTGTTGTTGATCATAGTTGTTTAGTTTAGGCACTGCAGGAAGAGGTAAATAGATTTAATAAATAGCGGCTGCCAATTAATACTATTAAATGAAGAAACACTGGACAGAGATTCTACTTACAAGTTTACAGTCAAGTGAACTCAAGTAAGTGCACTTCTCAGAGTTCCTCTCGGTCACAGGAGAGCCACTGATGATACTACAGGTCACATTTTCACATCTGTAACTGTAAACTTCTCCAACCTAACAAAACACAAAGAGAGTTTAAGAGGGCTAAAGAAAGATTCATTAATGGTTAAACTAAAATAATATAGAGAAAAGTTGTCAGATGTTTTGAAATCTACCTGAAGAGTATACATGGTGTTGTCCATCATGTAAGTACAGTTCTTTTGCACACATGTTCCACAACAATCTCCTTCTTCATACACATATTCAGAGCCCTTAGAGAGAAAAATGTTTTTAATTCAGTGGCAGAAAGCGGAGAAAGTGAGCAGAAAAATATGAACAACCAGTCGGTGAGTAGTCTAGTGCGTGTCACAAAGCTAGAATTTAATGACAGCAATGATTACCAGTACATTTAAGATCAGATTTAACCAAGAACTAACCCACAGCTCAGTAAAAGTCATGTGTAGTGGTCTCGTTTACAAAAGTTTAACACAAAAAAATTTTAGTGACATGATCTAAAACACATCAGAGATGCTTCTCTTTGTTTGCTTGCATACTGACTCACTGATAACTAGGGCCAGACGGACGTTTTTTTTGCTATTTCTGTGGAGAATTTTAATAAAAGTCGTAATTATTTTGGCAGTGTAACTCCCGAGTAACTAAAACCTTAATATATGAAATAAAAAAATATATATTTTTAAACTTTTATTTGATGTTTAAAATGCACATCCAATCAGATTCACTTTATTTGGTAAATAAAGCAAGTTTGTCATATAATATATCTAGTAAAAGACAGAAAATATTACTGTACAAACTGCATTGTTTATAAATCAAATGAACATTTTCATATTAGTCAAGAATATTACTAAAATTAATAAAAGAAAACTGAATAAACATAGATTTACACACATTTACTCAAGTAAATGAGCAGAATTAATGATGGGCTAAAAACATGCGGAATTCTGCGCGCGCAAATTCCGGGTGGGCATACTGATGACCAAATGAACAGAGAGAGAAATCACAGAGAAAGAGGTACAAGCTGTGACTCATTTGTGTTGCCAGGTCTTCCTTGAAAAAAACAAAAACAAATCAAAAAGCAGCTCCATAATAAACTGAAATAAACAAATAAATATATCATGTTGAAAATATCTCTAATACATGGCTCTCCTCATTAAACTTCATTCATCTATGAGCCAACCTGAATAACAAACCAAAAAAAAAAGATGCTTAGAATAACTGGACATGGCAACACCACAAGATCACTCACTGTGAAGTAGGTATCCAGATGTAAACAAGAACATAAAGCTTAGTCATTTAGGTGCTGTAATATAAACAGCTCAAAAATAGCGGCTGCCAAACATGTCTATTTAATGAAGAAACACTGGACAGAGATTCAACTTACAAGTTTACAGTCAAGTGAGCTCAAGTAAGTGCACTTCTCAGAGTTCCTCTCGGTCACAGGAGAGCCACTGATGATACTACAGGTCACATTTTCACATTTGTAACTGTGAACTTCTCCAACCTAACAAAACACAGACAGACTATAAGAGGACTGAAGGATTAAAAGAATATAGAGAAGTTAATGAAATGTACCTGAAGAGTGTATGTGGTTTCGTCTACCATGTAAGTACAGTTCCTTTGCACACATGTTCCACAACAATCTCCTTCTTGATACACGTATTCAGAGCCCTTAGAGAGAAACGTTTTATTAATTCAGTTTAGTGCTTTTAAGTCCCGCTTTTAAAAGCAAAATGTGATGATAATGAGAAAGTAAGCAGAAAAGCATTAACAACCAGTGAGTGAACCGAGCAGGCACAGGATGTCAACATGACGTCAGACTGACATTTTGTACCCTTACGTTGTGGGGATGTTGCATTTTGTTTGTTTGGAAATGAAAATTGGGTTGATTTCAGAATTCAACATCGGGCCGACGTCCAACCTAAAATCAACCAATCTCGCCTGCCATGCGGGAGACCCGGGTTCGATTCCAACCTGACAAATTATTAATTTAATTTTTTGTGTGTGTGTGTGTGTGTGTGTGTGTGTGACCACCGTTACAGAAATGGCACCCGAACAGGGAGCCGTTTTCGGAGGTGTCCTAACACATCGACACCGGTAACTTTGTAACACGAAGGTAACGTAAGACTGGCACTCGTCAGCAATTACACGGAAACTTGCTATTAAGGTGGCTATAAAGGACAAGTCAGTGAAAACTTGAGCATCGCCGCATCTCTTCCTCAGCTTCCTCAGACCCAGGCAGAGCCACAACCGCAACGCAACTTGGTGACGCAAACA
>NC_141045.1:9010000-9082500 GCF_052040795.2 Danio rerio | reverse complement strand
CAACACTACACACAAGCACCGTACACAACACAGACACTCACAACGAACGGAAAAACAACAGGCACTTCGCACAGCACGACAGCACACCAAACCACGAACGAAACACCGCTACATACGGCTGAACAGCTACGGCTTCTCTTGGTTACTGTGCTACATCTACGCTGAATTAATTCTCAGTCACAACTCAAAGTGCTAATCTATGACAAACGCGCTCACACACACACACACACTCTCACACACTAATGCTAAATACGGTACTATCAGGTGGGGGATGTGGCTTTATGGTTGACACACATAGTGGTTGGTACACCATGGTTCATTACACACACTGACTCGGCTGGTTGTCTGCGTCGGTGGGCGCGCTGGGTCTCTAAAAAAACACGAAGAGAAAACAACAACAACAAACAACAAGGAAAATCATATTAATACACCAAACGAACGGCACAGAGACATGGGGGAGGGGTGGGGAAGGTTGGCGGGATTGTCGTTCCCTCGAACTGTGCAAGCAAACACGGACCTCCTTTACAGGCTCATGATAAACGCCAGGTTTACCATGCAGTCTTCCATGCTCCAAACTGCATTCATTCTGATCCGGTCTGAGTCTACAGGTTATCTTTAAAGAGAGAGTTCACCCAAAAATGAAAGTTCTGTCATTATTTAATCCCCCTTGACTTGTTCTGTGCCAGTTTTTTGAGATGTATTAAAGAATGTTGGAAACCTGTAAACACTGACTCCCATAGTAGGTGTTGTGGTTCTAGCCGCTCCATTAATTAATCAAGCTCAGTCTTAAGGTTTTAAACACCAAATAGACTTTATTACATGATATTATAGCCAAATTGGTCACAAGCAGACCTTCCAAACCATCTGACGTGTTTCCAATCTCCACAGTCTTTATAGATGTGTTTTTACCTCCCACTTTCGTGTTTTCACATCTCGTTCAAATCTTGACTGAGAGTAGGCATGGGATGATAACCAGTTTCAAGGTTTACTGTAGTTTGGAAAAGTCTAGGTTTTAAACCCGCTAAATTTTCTGTTATACCTTTTTGTTTTGTTTTTTACGGCTATTTTATTTAAAGTGCAATAGTATCTCCATATTGGCAGCTACTGCTCAGCCTACGATTAAGGAAATATATGAAAGGCAAATTGCTGTTTCAAAATGTTTCTTAAAATAAACTATATTGTCAGCGCCAGTGGTGTTGGGGTTAGTGCGTCGACAGATACACTCTAGTGGTCACAGCGACCTGAGTTCGATTCCCGCCTCATTGTGCTATGCCGATCCTTCCCCTCTCTCTGCTCCCCTTGCATTCCTGTCAACAATCTCTACTGTCCTATTCCTAGGTGAAAAGCCCGAAAAAGATGAATAAATAAATAAAATAAAATGTATTGTGTTCGATGGAGGGAAAATGTTGTTTCTTACGCAGACATTAACAAAGAACATATTTTAGAGCAGTAATCACAAGGTTGTTGCTAGATGAGATACGGTTCCGGTCGGAAGTTAACGAGAATTATTATATTATGTATCAAATTATGCGTTCATTTTATTTTATTATAATCCACCCAACATATGCTCATTCTGAAAACATAGCCCTATATACATTTCTGGAGATCGCAAATTATGTAGCCAGAAGTACGTATGGCTGCATTTCATCTTTAAAACGAACACTACGGGGTGGTATGACGCTGTTCCTTTTCGCGCTTACCAGCTGACCGCTTAGGAACGGTTTCAGTAAGCGGATAAGACAAAAACTGAATTCAATAAAATAAAATAAACAAGTATAAAACAGGGTGAGAATGTGGTTAATCTGAAAACATGGTAAAAATCAGGCGAGGGCTTTTCTTTTTCTGGATTGCCTTTAAAAGGTTTTCGTTTGGGTTTAGGGAAGTGGGTCAATCGGTGCTTTTGAAAACAATATTGGTTGGGTCTAGAGAAGGAGGAGGGTGGGTCAGTCGATCAGTCAGTCGGTCATTCAGTCAGTCAACAGCAGCCTCTGGTGGATTTACGTGAGAACAGCAGGTGCCAATGGCACTCATGAGAGAAATTTGAGATCTGAAAAAGTGTACACAGCTGCCTTTGGTGGATTCGTGAAAACACGAAAAACGTAGCTCCTATGATGTATTTGGCGCTCTCCAGAAATGTACATAGCGGTACATTTTTAAAATGAGCCCGGATTTCATAACCCTCATTACACTACCCCTACCCTAACCATAAACCAAACCATAACAGTGAAAAAAAATACAGTACTTGTACAGAGTATTTTTATGTGATTTATCGAATTTCCAAATAAATTGACGTAAATTTTATTAACGACTACCCCCCAATCCCAAAATTAGGGCTTAATTTGTGCTGGAACAAGCTGGATCCAGATCAGGCACCTAATTTTACCGATCCCCCTCCTCACACGCACGCCCACTCTTCACTTTCTTCAACTCTCTTCGTTCGTGACTCCCCATCCGTCTTCGTGCACGACAATTTACAAATTAAGCACTGCCTAGAATCAACCCTCACAATAATGGAAAAATATAAATTATTGTTGTACAGTGTCACAAAAATGCTGCTCTATTAATAACCGCATATATAGCCGCTGTAGACTTTACCCAATCCTGCATGCATGTATGACAAATGTTTAGAGTTTGGTTAACACTTCTCCTGTTATCTTGGCCCTGTTCATTGCAATACATGTCTTCATACCAGAGTTGTCTCTTCATAGATACATTGTCATGATGGTACGTTAATTTGATAACATGTCATTCACTCTCCTGAAAGCCTCTCACAGATACAGCTTAATATGCATTTTAAATAAACTGTAGAACTAGTGTTTTACATATGCAATCATTTCCTAGCAAACTCCTCATAGTGTTGACCTTACACATTCCTCTGCAGGCCATCTGTCCATCTTACACATACCACCAGTTTTCTCAAGACACATAATAGAAGATCCATAGTGACCTATATTTACTTGATTTGATGTGTTTACTGTGCAGTTTTGTGAATACAAATGTTAAAAACAAATACTATAGAGGTCAATAGTTACAAGTTTCCAAAATTCTTCAACATATCTTCTTTCGTGTTCCACAGAACAAAGAAACAAGTAAAAGCTGAGTAAATGATGACAGAATTTCAATTTTTGGTTAAACTCTCTCTTTACTCGATTACTTCATGCTGTGATTGGGTTTGTGCACAGTGGAAGATCGTGACATGCTTGTTAATGACATGCTACTGTTGTGCGAAACAGGGCATAGTCGCCACTAGTCCTGCCTCGGGTCTCCCGCTACAGTCCCCCAATTTTGGGAGGTCACACACGCTTTCTCTCTTTGACCTTTCTGACCTTTCAACATCCAAGTGTGATTGTTCATTTTTTGAACAGGATTGAGTTATGAGCTGCTTGCTTTTTTTTTAAAATAAGTAATACAGACTGTAAAGTCCAAAAATAGCTGCCGGAAAACAGCTCAGTGATAAAGACTGGGTGAAAGATCAAAGAGACATCACAATACAGGCACAGCCTATTGCCAAGCAACCGGGAGGAGATATGTATGCATGTTCTGTCAAAAAAAAAACAGAGTCTATTTACAGATTGGATACAAAATTTATTTCATGCAAGGTTTCATATTTACAGCTTTTCATTCGCATATGTATTTTTGCATAAAATTGCATGCATTTACCTCTCCCCAAGAAATCCCAAAAGTACACCGATTACCGTCAACTGCACGATACGTCTACTGTATATAGTATATTTTGGTGTGTGTGATTGCATGTGATTTGCTACACTGTGTTGAACATTTAAAATGTGATATACATATGATAAATCACATCTTGATTTATGAAAAATATGGGTTTATTTGAGAAAATAAAAGCTACTTTTTGTAATAGCTGGTTTTGTAAATTTCCGCTGTTTAAATTTGCCTGCTCTGGTCGAGTTAAAGTGCATTTATTTTCACTATTTGCATGATTCATTTGTCAAAAAGCCGGATGGTCAACTCCGTTGCTGCTGCTACGAATAGATACAGGGTGTTTAAAACACACCAGAGATCATAGTTTGGGGAAAGGCAAAAATGTCTGCAAAAATAATAAGAATAAAAACAACTGCTACATATATTGTATGTCATCGTAAATGATATCATACTCTGCATCAGATATATTTAAAGAAGCTTTGGATGGAAAAAACACATACGTTTTCTTACATATTTTCAATAAACTTACATTGTTTTCTCGGAAAGTTTCCCATGCAAGGCATGCAAATGCAAATGAGGTTCTTCAGTCAAGTTTCTATGTTGGTGACGTGTGCATCACTAGAATCAGGATGGTTTTACTTCAAACTAACCTTATCTTATATCATATATGAAATAGCCATTGTGTCATCTTTTTTTCCTTTAAAAAAGGTGTCCCTTAATGAAAACCACAGCTTAAAACACTCAGGGATTGGGAAAAAAAGAAAGAGCTGTGAAGGAGAGAGAAGGGGAAGAATGAAAGTGCAGAAATGAGAGGAAAGGAATGAGACAGCGGGGATAGTGAGAGTAGATGAGATCACTGTGTGAAGTTTATTTATAAATTAATTTTGGGAGGATCACGTGCTTATGATTGCTTGCGGCTGGTCTTGCATTATCCAATTTATGATTCACCAATCAGACGACTCCTAAGCCACTATAAATACCCTAAGTTCCATATCACAGCCATCTTCGTTTTGAAGAATCCCCCCTTCCACCTCTACTCCTCCTCCTTTTCTAGATGAGTGGCACGGTGGCACAGTGGTTAGCACTGTTGCCTTACAGCAAGCACGTCACTGGTTCTTGTCCTTACCAAGCCAGCCGACATTTCTGTGCAGAGTTTACATGCTTTCCCCGTGCTCACGTGGGTTTCCCCCGGGTTCCTTCCACCGTGCAAAAACATGCAACTTAAGTTAATTGACTGATCCAAATCGGCACCATAGACATGCTCCTAATAAGTAGTTATCTTTTAAGAGCAATCAGCAGGGGAGTTCTCGAGATTTGCCTGAGCTCAAACTCCCCTCTCGCCTTGGAAACGGGAGAGAGCCCCGGGCTCTAGGATCTTATGAGCTCAGGGCTTTCTCCAAGAACAGCCAAACAAGCTTTATAATCAATCATCAGCTAAGTGTGAACTCTGGAAGTATAGGAAGATGAGAGACCATGTGGAAAAGAGGAAGTAGTAGAGGGGTAAGAACAGGTAAGCATGGGTGATGAAGAAGAAGAAGTAAGGATTAGAGTAGGAAGAGAATAGAATAGATGAGAATGGAGAAGGAAAAGGGGACATTGGTGAAAGGAGAGTCAGGAAAACATAGATAGAGGTAGAGGTAAAACAGAAAAGAAAGAAAGCAGAAACAGGAGTGGAGCCAAGAGGAATGGGATGATGGGATAGGGAAGAGGTAGGGAAAACATCAAAAGTGATGAGGGACAGGAAATGGAATAGGAAGTAGAAATAGGGAGGAAGTTGGTGGACAAAATTGGAAGAGGAGAATAAGAGGAATGAGATGGGTTGAAAAAGAGAGCAGGAAGAGAAGAGGAGAGTTTCAAATGAAAGAGAGTTTAATGAGAGACGGATGGTACACAGTGTGAGCAGGCATCTCAGCGCAGCACTGCGGAGCGAGGGCCTCTGATTGGTTAGTTTTGTTGTCCATGCTACAGGATGGATGGGATGGGAGAGTGGACCTGCTGCATGAGACAGGGCGGGCTGCAGGGCAGGGCTGACACTGAGGCCACGCCTCCAGACATGCTGCTGTGGCTCCATGGCTTTTCATAACCTTCATTTGAAGAGAAAAAGGGCTTTCAGTAAAACCTCACAGAGCAGCCTTCAACTCCAGACAAAGACTCTCTGCCAAGGTTTGCTTATGAATAGATAAGGTTCAGAGAGTAGGTATGTGGACAGATGTGTAGTGTATGCGGCAGATTAGATTTGGTTAGTGCTGCCCTGTCATGTACTTGTTATGGTCATGGTTAGCCGGTTGACAGTGACTGATCGCCAAGTCAACTGCATCATCCTCCATGCGCTCTATGCTTGAAACTGTCTACTGCATGCATGGGGTAGTTTCACAGTGCTGTACAGCATAACACAAGTTCAGAGATATCAAAGAACTCAGCCAGACACATCAGCCCAACAAAGACACAACATATGTGTACCCAGTGATACCCACTTAGCTACAAGATCATGTAGTTTCTGTTAAACATGGGGCTAACTACAGAGCTAACAAGCAATTCATTTTCATTTCTCAACCTAACACTATCTTAGCAGGAGAGGAGGGGGGGGGGTGCAAATTCAGCCTCTGGAGGGCCACCTTTAATTCTTTATATGGCTACTTGAAAACCCCAGGTAGGTGTATTCCTACAGAGTTTGGCACCCTTGTCCTAAAGTGTAGCATGAGGTTGACTACCCGTCTTGATTTCTCTGTTGAAAAGACCAGCATAGCTAGTCATGTGATATAAACTGGTACCAAATAACCCAACAGCATATTTAACTTAACCAGCGTGTCTTCATCGATCATACAGCATCACTAGAATGTTGATGATCATTAATCAGCCGGGATAAGCATAGGAAAATATGCCTATAAGTTAGTCTTTCCACGGGGTAGCAGGGATTTTCTAATGCTGTTGCTATTTTACCATGCAACTGAGAGCTTCTGACTGGCTGAGTTCTTGTCATGTGACCACATGCCCCATAACCCATGCTGCATCTCTTGTGAGATTCACCATCACCAGGACCTCCTGCCATTGTGAATCTGCATGCAAACAAGCACACTGCTAGGCAATATACTGAAGCTTATTCATTTGATATGCTGTATAAAACCATAGTTTTTTAAAAACCTTGTAACTTCTTTGCTTAAACCTGGACCTTTAAATAACCGGTCCTCTGAATCTGTCTGAAAATGTGCTGTAAATTGTACTGCATTCATGTGAATACTTTAAGAAAAGCTGGCACTGAATGTTCCTCTTAAAGATCTTGTTCAGACTGAGCTAAAACTCAAAAGAGGCCTGTTGACGGCTCACTTGAATATGTCATTTCTACTGCAGCTTTTCCTGTCAGCCTCTAGTGTAACGGCAGACCTGAGGAGCTATCAACTGCAAGAAAGAAGGCTGAGTGACAGTCGGTCGATTTGCATCGAAAGAGCATCTTTGATTGACAGCTGCTCCATTTTCAGACACAGCACTGGCAGTGCTCAGATGGCTAGCAGTGATTGGATGGTTACGTACCCTTCCTGACTCTTCCCCCAGTGTGGTTGGCTCGTTCTCCTCCCGTAAGCAGGAAGCAGGGTCTCTCGCGGTCCACCGGACTGAAGACTTCCTCGGGTGACACCGCTTGGTCGATGTGAGGACAGTCCTCATTGGCCAGGGCAGCTTTGGATGGCTCCCCGTTCACTTTAAAATCTCCAGTCACAGGCAAAGAGAGATGACTTATTACAGACTGATGCAAGGTGACATGCAGGATTTATTTCAGGGTGTCAAAACGGCGACATCCTGAAAATCAAACCACTCTCAAGTTCAAACTTGCTGTTCTATGAATTACATTTCTGCAAGAAAGATAGTAGGGTTGTCATAATACTTGAATTCAGTACCAATCGATGCTAAAACTTTAAAGGGCCATGAAACCCCCTGTTTCAGCAGGATGTTTTCACACCTCCTGTTTGGAAAAAGTCAGGAAAGTGGGTGTGTCTAGCTTTGTTTGGGTGGGAGTGTCGGGGGAGGAAAAATGGGCAGGGTTTAAATAAAAATAGGCAGGGTTTGAATAAAAATGAGAGTTGCCATTTGGGCACGCGCTTCTGACCGAGTACAAACAAACACACACGCAAGGGAGTGTGTTTAATGATGGTGGGATGTTTGATACCGCACGTCGTATAAAAGAAAAAATCCTTTCTCTGTAACTCAGATGCACTCAGGAGGTCAGAAAGCCATGTGTGTGTGTAGACTATCCTGTCACAAAATGCGGTGAAAATTCAACACAACGGTCGGCAAAAGTTTGCTTAGTGTTCACGTGTTTACACACAGAGAGCAGCATTTGCAGTGGATCTTTCAATATTGTAGTGATATTAACGTACTGTAAACTAAGTAACTTAAAAATCATTTTGACTAAGGTCTGTCTGTAAACACTGAAAGAGTACAGCTGACCATACCAACTAAAACTTTGCCATCTGAAAGAAACAAAGAAAGGGCGCTGATCGCACACACTTACCGAATCTGTAGACAGGATAATCACCACATACTGGAGCTGCGTCTTTTTTTTAAAGGAGACGAGCAGCAAATCCGGATCTCATCATAGATGAGAAATGATCTCGAGTAAAAAATGTTCCAAACAAATGCATTTCTGCCGCGCGTCGCGTCTACGGATCCACGCGTGAGTCTAGCAGTGCTCACATAGAGAGAAAATGAAAACAAAACCTTCACATTACGAAAGCAACACTGGCGACCCGTATCTCCAAACAATTCTTATTCTTTTCCCACAACTTTTGGCAACACGACGTGTGTTGTCTCTCTGCCGTCTGAACACTGTTTCAGGTACAGTCTAAGAAAGCTAGCATGCTTATAAATTAAGTTGCAGCACATTCATAATCGAGCGCACTGATTGGTTTGAACCAAGCCTTACTCATGAATGAATGCAACGCACTCAGAGACGTAATACAGGACGCCTTGGTACAGACGTCCAGTCCACACGCTGGAATACACGCTATTATCTCATGGCCGTGACGCAGCTTCAAAAATTCTTTTCAAACCGGAAGTACGAATTTGCTTGCAATAACGCAAAAACAACCAATTTTTACTTTTAAGTGAGATATAGGTGTCCTAATAGTGTTTTTATCAGTGTGGGACACATATACGACTGTCAAGAGCTCAAAAAATGTGTTTTGGTGTTTCGTGACCCTTTAAAAATGTCCATAACAGTTGAGCGATGTTGAGCACATTCTTAAACACAGCTGAACTGCCATTCTGTTCCCTTGCTCAACAGAAATGACTGTGAATGGCGGTGAAGGTCATCAGTTCACCAAACTCACCGCTGTGAACTGAGTGTAACCACAGGTGTAGGGACACTAGAGCATTTTAAGTACGAGATTCATTAGCAGATCACTCATATGTCAGCTTGTAGACCTACCAGCAGATTAACATGACTTTGAAACTCTCGAGTGTCCCTGTATCTGTGGTTACACTCAGTAAACAGTGATGAGTTTCACAGTGATTTCCGTTGAGCATGTAAACTCAATGGCAAATCAGCGCTGTTTAAGAGCTTAAATGTTAGCAAGACATGAACTTTTCAGTATTGATTGGCACTGATTTCCAGTATCGTGACAACCCTAGAAGATAGACTCCTTTCCCACCATGCATGATTTTACACCTAGTCATATTCCCCTGGAAGTCCTATTGTCCTGTTATATTGTGTTTGGGATCAGGGGTACACAATCCTGTTTCTGGTGGCCCATTATTCTCAACCCTAACACACTTCACCCAATTCATCTCTTTCAGTATTACCTGAACACAAAAGCATGCTTGTTGGAGCACGGCTGGGCCCGGAATTTATAATACTTTGCATCTCCAACAACAGGGATAATTACCTCTGACCTAGAAATACGACCACTACAATTTGGATGTCCAAAAGTACAACTTGACTTGACTAACTGAAATCTAATTAGAAAACTGATGTCTTCTTCAGCGTGCACTGCAGCAAACGTTTAAAAAAAATTCCTAACAGTTTGGATATTTAACTTATGCTCAGTTCAGACTGCATGATTTTCAAAGTAGCCGTGTCACCGATGTTTTCACACTGCATGACTATCTGGGGTAGTGTTTCGTCGGTGCTGTATTTACACTGTAGGATTGGTTGGCGAAAGGGGGTTTCACACTGCATGACTCTAAAATAGAAAGAATAGCCGACAACTTTGTCCAAACTACATCTCACGACCAAATACACACGAGAAGTGACATGGAAACAATGCAAGGTCATGTAAAATATCTTTCGTTATTAACTACATAATGATAAAGAAGCCTTTAGGGGAGGGGTAGAAAATTTACTTATTTTGCTCATCTGGCTTTTAAAGACAATTAACAATCTCTCCTCAACTTTTTTTATTTTTCGATCCGGTTGTGGTATTGCTCAGATGATACGTCAAACAGTGCTACACTCAAACGTCAAACGTCCACTATTTTTCTTCCATTTCTTGGGTTCAAATAAACTGAAAATAAGCACTTTTAACTTCTCTCCCAACCTCCTGCTGGCCTGCAGGTAGCCATACTAGTAGATGCTGCTCTCTCATTAGCTGTAGGTGATCGCCAATGGTATTTTCAATCAGAATACATTTTAGATGGCATTATTTGAATCGTCGACAGCTCCAGATATTTAGCATGCCAAATATCTCACGGGCGTCAGCGACTCATCTGCGATTCTCTCAGATCGACCTTGATAGTTCATACTGTGTGATTGCCACTCGCGTGATTTAACACCGATTTGCCTTTGATTTCAGGCATTTCTCAGCGATTTATCAAAACCTGTTGCCGAGTCAAAATCAGGGCTAAAATCATGCAGTTTGAACTCTGCATTAGAGCCCCTTTCACAAAACCATTGCCCCTTCCTTAAAACACACCATGACCTGTTTTTAATGGGTTCTCAGCATTCTCTGACCGGATAAACTCTATTGTGTGTAGTTGCTATTAATTACTAGGTCTGACTACCTAATTTAGATGCTTCTGAAAACGTAGTAGTAGAGACGGATGGTACACAGTGTGTTATTACTACTAATAACAATTAGCACTTTGAAAGTTTAGTCACATCTAAAGCTCAGAACAACAGCAGAGATTAAAAGAGTAACAACAACAACAAAGGACAACAGAGACATATTAATTGAAAGAATAGTTCCTACCTGGGTATCTGATCTCTGAAACCTCCTCCTGAGCCAGGGGACATGTGTCGCTGTGTGTGCTGGGTCGTGGAGAGTTAACAGCTGACCTGCAGTAGTTGGGAGACCCCAGTAGAGGCGGTCGTCGGATATGTTTGTTCTTTTTCTTTGGTAGTTTTTGCTTCGCCATGGCTAGGGAGTAGTACATGCCGAAGTTGTTCACAATTACAGGAACAGGCATAGCAATGGTCAGCACACCCGCCAGGGCGCACAGCGCACCCACTAGCATTCCAGATGTTGTCTGAGGGTACATGTCGCCATAGCCGAGGGTTGTCATGGTTACCACAGCCCACCAAAAGCCAATAGGGATGTTCTTAAAGTGAGTGTCGCTGCTAGCATCAGGATCATTAGGGTTTCTTCCGATACGTTCGGCATAGTAGATCATAGTGGCAAAGATTAAAACTCCGAGTGCAAGGAAAATGATCAGGAGGATGAATTCATTGGTACTGGCACGGAGTGTGTGCCCTAGTACCCGCAAGCCCACAAAGTGTCGCGTTAGCTTAAAGATACGAAGAATTCTGACGAATCGAACCACACGAAGAAAACCCAACACGTCTTTCGCAGCTTTGGAGGATAGTCCACTCAATCCCACCTCAAGGTAGAAGGGGAGGATGGCCACAAAGTCGATGATGTTAAGGGTGTTTCTCAAAAACTTTAATTTGTCTGGACAGGTAGTCACTCGTATTATAAACTCAAAAGTAAACCACACAACGCAGACTCCCTCAATGTAGGTTAACTGCACCATAGTTTCCGTCTCAGGGAAGATACGCTCCACAGTTTCATTGCCCTCCATATAGGTCTCTGTACGGTTGATGATGGGATTGAAGGCCTCATGAGTCTCCAAACAGAATGTGGTAATGGACACCAAAATGAAGAACAAAGATGCAAATGCTACCCACTGAAAGGAAAAGAGAGAGACAGAGGTTACATTCGTGTTCCACCAAAGCAAAGGCTTATACAGGAAAACATGGCAGAATGACAGAAAAAACTTTTAAAACACTCAGTTGTGCCTTAAATAGGTTTTAAATAACTTCAAAGCAGACTAAAATAAACCGATCACATGAGTCCATTTCAGCAGAACTCTTCAGAAGTACACTTGGATAACGTCACATCTTAAGTTTCTCAACGTGCTTCTGAAAAATGCCACATCAGCAAGCGGGGAGCTTAACAAAATTACATTTGCTGTTAGAACTCAAGGTCACTGCGTTCACAAGGACAGAATGGAAGAAATGAGGCAACAAAAGTGCCCTCCATCACATTGATATAATTTTAGCCATGGTCTCCCTCATCAGGGACTCCTGGGTAGCCTCTGGCAAGGTTGTCACATGCAGATTTGGGGAGCTGCTCCCTTTAGTGATTTGAAAGAGGATGGGGAAGCTTTCTCCGTTTACACTGCAGCTTGCTCTACAAGAGACACCAACAGGCATGGACAGATGGAAGTGGATTTCAGTAGGGGAGCCCCACCACAGGATGACGGAATACTGTGGTGGAATTACATAAGTGCAAGTTGGCCACGTTTTCCCTGCCATGGGATCTTCAGACAACTGTGAAAGGCTCCATCCATTATGTATATTGAATACTTTCTTGAAATATTAAGATTGTAAATCAAATCATGCAATAATCAAATATTAAAGGAGTGAGAAATGTATCCAACATAGATCAAATTGAGTGCATTTTTGGAAGTCATGGTAATTGTAAAACAATACTAAGACTTTTGACAGGGACGAGTATGAGCACATATCTCCAGCTCTTTCCTCTCTGGGCTGGCTGCCTGTTTGGTCACGGATTGATTTTAAACTATTAATTTTTGTTTTTAAATCTTTAAATGATCTTGCACCAGCTTACTTATCAGACCTCCTACATGTATATAATCCTGGTAGGTAATTAAATTCTTCTGATCAGTTTATTCTTTCGGTACCTAGGTCACGGTGTAAACGAATTAGGGATCTGGCTTTTGCTGTTATTGCCCCAAAACTCTGCAACAGGCTTCCACCCCACATCAGACACACTCCGACTATATCTGTTTAAAGAATTCACACTTAGCTCATGACTTACGAAAGCTCATTGGCATGCTGTCCCAGGAGAGAGCCCTGAGCTCAAGGCATTCCTCGAGTCCAGGGCTCCCTCCCTTTGTGGGGCGAGGGGATCTCAAAACTCCCCTGCAGCTAAGGCCAAGGTGAACTTCCTAAGAGCGAGACAACTAGTAAAAGAGACTTAGGTTTAGAAGGTCTATAATGCAGAGCAATTTTTAGACTTTGGGAGAGAACTGAAACCCCCGGGGGGGAAACATGCCAGCACCACGCAGAGATACCAGAAGCTCAAATAGGGAGCTAGAGCTATTGAAATTCCTGCTGGTTGCTGGGCCGCCGAGCCACCTATTTTGGATAAAGGTGGAAGAAAGGGGGCGGGGGGGATTCTTCAAGACGAAGATAATTGTAAGTGGAAAAGGAGGAGATACATATAGGAACTAGGGATCCTTGATTGGAGGATCGTGATTAGCTAATATGAGCCAGCTGGTTTAATCATGAGCACGTACTCCTCTCGAAATTAGTCTAATAAATTAAACTTCACTTAAAAAAAAAACATCTGAAACTCCATCTTTGTTCTAAAGGATTTGGGCCTTTTTTAATGTTGAGGGGTTTGCCTTCTGTTTTAATTGTTATGTATGTGATGTAGGTTGTATTTTAATTAGTATTGATTGTGTTCAGCACTTAGGGCAACGTTGTTTTGTAAAAAATGTGCTATATAAATAAACTAACTAGCTATCCCTAAAGATTCTTGAATTATCATACATGCCTTTAGCATAAAAACAATATAAATCCCAAGCCACCACTAACAGTCATGTGTAGAACCTTGTTTAAATGACAAACCCCAAGTATTAACAAAGCCCCTAGTGCATAATGTTACTTGCCAGCACTTAATTGGTTATTTCATTGGTTATTTTCTTGTCTCATCATGTGTTTCTGTCTGTCACACAGGCCACTACCGTGCTTGCTTCATCTACTGCTGTCCCTAATTGGCTGTTTTGGTTGTCCTGGCTGAAACTAATCCTGTTACTGCTGCTTTCTGATTGGTTTCTGCTTCTCCAGTCCCAGCTAATCCTCGCATGTCCTTTAAAAAATGGCCTTCAGTCCTGCAGTTGGTCAGTCTTTGATTTTCTGTTTAGACTGTCTTTGGTTGTTAGTATTTTGGCTTGCTGTGTATTTGTGCTTTGCTAGTATTTTCAAAGCTTGAAATCCCTGTTTGTTGATATTGTTTGGCTTTATTTGATTTACACTTTGTTATTGTTGTTCAAGTTTGTTCTTACTGTACCTTACATTCCCCACTTATATTTCCTCGTGAGTCTAGAAAGGCTGGTAGGTGAGTACGGTATGTCATGTGACAAACATGTCAACACATAGATTAACCTTTGTCTAGATTCTTAATTGTTTATGTTTAAATTACTCAAATATGTAAAAAGTTAACTTAATTCCTTAATGTTGACAAATTGATTGTGTGGAACCCAGCATTTTTTACAGTGTACTCTTAAGTTAACATTTTTGTGAGCGATTCACTCAAACGATTAAAAACTGGGCTCACTCATGAACAGATTGAATCATCACTGAAACAAAAACAATTACAAACGGTTCTGAGTATGTACAAGGATATGCTTTCACAAGCATGCATCAAATAACATTTTTACGCACACATATATCATGTTTCAAACCATTGATATTCCTGATATGCCTCTGGTTCTGACGACTGGCAATACCTTCTCTGGTTCATTCTATCACATAAATTCTTTCTCCACAGGCGGTTTATAACTGGGTCAGCCAGTGCTTAGTCTAGCAGACACTATTCCCTAGATGTGCTTCGTTTCCTGTGTTTGTGGGGAGGAGAAGCATTTTGTCTGAGGAAGCCTACAAGCACACCCATAAAACGCTCCTAAATAATGGCTTTTCGCCAATCAGTAGGATCACTTTGACCTGAAGAAAAGATTTGGCAGGTGGAGAACTCCGTTCATCAGCTAAAAAACATCTTTATCCATTGATGACCCCTTAGAAATTATGCTTGATTCATCGAGAGTAGACTAAAGGATAGCACTTAATCGTAATGAATCTCAGAGGGAATTCACCTGGCTGTGTTATCATTAGCTGAACATTAGTCAACAAAGAAGTCTCCTAACAACTTCAATGTCTTCTAACAAAGTCCACTAACAACCGAACAACCATTTTTAGACTAAAAATCAAGTTTGTTTAGCGCATTATGCACTGGAAAATGTAAAGCTCTTAAATGTAATTTAAAGACTTGCTACTGTAAATCTCACATTCGTTCATTCTTTTTCTTGTCGGCTTAGTCCCTTTATTAATCCGGGATTGCCACAGCGGAATGAACCACCAACTTATCCAGCAAGTTTTTACGCAGCGGATGCCCTTCCAGCTGCACCCCATCTCTGGGAAACATTCACACACACACTCATACACTACGGACAATTTAGCCTACCCAATTTACCTGTACCGCATGTCTTTGGACTGTGGGGGAAACCGAAGCACCCAGAGGAAACCCACGTGAACGCGGGGAGAACATGCAAACTCCACACAGAAATGCCAACTGAGCCTAGGCTCGAATCACCGACACAGCGACCTTCTTACTGTGAGGCGACAGCACTACCTACTGCGCCACTGCTTCGCTTAAATCTCAAACACTTTTTAAAATTATTGTTTGCTTCAACATGATACGTGCTAATTATTAGTGTTGTATATTTTGCTGTCAGGACCGTTATAAAATGTGATACATATCTCACAGAAATACATTCAACACTCATTGTAGATATGTACCCCTGTCTATATTTTTGGAGTGCACGTATTAAGTAGCCAGAGGTATGTCTGGCTCCATTTCGTCTTTAAACGAAAGCTACAGGGTGGTACAATGCCACCGATGGCTTCTGTTAATTGTAGAACTACCAGCTGACGTCTTACCTCCGTACGGACAGCTTTTCTGGTGTTACCCAGAAGCTCGCCACATACATAGACAGACTTGATATTCGGAACAGAGTTGACCACAACGAATAGCGTTGTGTCTGGCGAAGTACGGTTCTAGAAACCAGGTAAAACAAAAACAAATAAAATAAATACATAAATTAAGGTTGAAAGCGTAATGTCTTATCTTTTTCTAGATTGCTTTTGAAAACACTATCGGTTGGGTTTAGGGAAAGGAGTGAGTGGGTCAGTCGATCGACAGCAAGCTGGTCGGGTCGGCTGAAGTGTATATTGCGCCCTCTGGTGGATTTACGCAAGAAGAGGACACACAAGAGGAATTTGTGATCATCAAAAAGCAAACACAGCGACCTCCGGTGGATTTACAGAAACTGTGAGCAGATGTACCTGAGGTTACGTATTTCGCTGGCTCCAAAAATGTAGACCTGAATACATATCCGCAATGAGTCTGGATTGAATTCATTAAAATCCATCCAGTCAGATGACTTCTTCAAAACTCCTCAAGTTGCAACGACTTCAGAACTCCTACAGTTGCGTACCCTATTTTTCAAACATTCATTCAGTAGTTCATAGGTTGTATGAGTTGAATGACTCCATTTGATGTCTGAGACTAAGATTAAATCGTTTTTGTCTCAAAGATGGCAGTTTAAATTTCACTTTGAACTGGGAGGATTTGAACTAGAGGGTTTGTGTTGGTGCCATGACCCTGATGGGAGTGAGGTTAAGGTTGTGACTGTAACCGATCCCATTTAGTAAAGTGTATGCAGGTAAACCTCACTCCCTTAGAAAATACACTAGTAACTGACACTAGAGTCTGTAGTCTTTATCATAGCTACTAGCATCACAGCTTCCCTCATGCCTTTGCAAGCACACTTGTCAAATGCTGCATCCTAATTCTCATACTTTCCATCCTAAATAGTATTCAAAATTAGAATTAGTATGTCCCAAACCATAGTATGTTGAAAAGAGTATGCCAAAGCGGTCCCTTTAAGGCAAGTCATTTCACTCGGCAGCCATCTTTGAAATGCTACTCAGGCAGTATGCGCTGGCATTTTGTTTGAATGGGGAAACATTAAATTCTCCAAAACTACTTGCCAAGCTTACATTACATTTCATATTATGAATAACCAGTAAAATTAAACAACTGTCTATTTAGTTTTATTTTTAAATGTTAGTATCACACAAAATCTGCAGAAACTCATGTCTGGTCCAACCTCCTCCCCCAGAGAATTGTCATCCTATAGCGATCGCTGATTATCTACTGTACTAGAAGAAGGCGGGCTTTATTCACAATATGGCGATCGCTGATAGGCTCTTGTTCTTGAAGGTGGGGCTTTATTCGCCATATTGACAGTTACACTTTTCCCCACTTAAAAGTATAAAAGTGACATGTCTTGTGTATTCTAGAGTCTTTGTCTAAAGGTTCCCGGATGATTTACTATTTCCGGTATTCGAAAATATTCAAATTGTAGAAGCGACCATACTCTATCTGCTAAAATTACCCATAATACTTTGCATGTTGGTCGTGAATTTAAATAGAACTAAAAATTCGAGTAAAAAGTGTAAACAAACATGGCTGACACACGAGACTAACCGTCAAGTAGAGATGCGTCAGTAAAGTTGTTTGAATGACTAACACGCTAACTGGAACATTTAAACCGCATTTGCCGTGTTGTATTTTATCTGATTATCAGATTTTATCAGATTATCCTGCTGCTGCTGCTTTTCCAATTTGGTTTGGTTGGTGAATATGAAGAGAAATGTGGATGATGTGTCGAGATGATTGACAAGGGACATAACTAAGCAACAAAACTATCTGTTAATAGGACGTATTATGTCCCAAAGCTTGCATACTCTTCTGTTACACACTTTTAGGGCGTATAGTATAAGTATGTGAATTGGGACGCAGCAATTGATGCTGGTTGAAAGCCAAGGGGCTATATCAGCAGTATTTTTATCAGCATATATGATCATTTTTCGTGTTCACTCTTGTTATTGGCCAAAAGTGAATGGCTGTCATTTTATACTGTAGATGCGTGCCATTGCACCTGAAACTTTTGAGTGTTGTTGGTTTGTATGCAATATGCATCAGTTGGTCAGTGAACAGACTGGAGGCAAAAAAACCTGTTAATAATTCATCATGGTAGGATTACATCACCATCGCTGCTTTCTCTGTCCCTCACAAAACCTGGTAGTGCTTTGAATTTTGTGTAATTCACGCCAAAATAACAAATGTTACCTCAAAGATTTGTAAAAGCTTTGCTGATTCACCACAGACTGAGGGCGAACGCCCATTCTCATGACCTTGCAAATCCCAGAGGGCAAAAGTTTGATCCATGAGAACGTTTTATCCTCACTCTCCCATTGATCAAGATAAACACAAGAACGGCTTGATCCTCTTGATCTCCGGAGACAAAACATGATCCGTTTCCCCCCTTTCTGCCCTCCAGTCAAACTCTGAGGACTTCAAGTGACAGTCCATTTTGTGCTTGATCCTGAACATCTGCTGTATTACTTGCTTACATTTTTATCCTGTTTCCAGTACCTGAGGAGTCAAAATATAAAGATATCTAGAGTCTTTTGAAAGTGTAGGTTGATCTACAAGTAAATTACCCAATAAACTTTGTGAAACTGGTATACGAAGCATGTCGACGCAGTGGCGCAGTAGGTAGTGCTGTCGCCTTACACCAAAAAGGTAAAAAGGTCACTGGTTCGACCCTCGGCTGGGTCAGTTGACGTTTCTGTGTGGAGTTTGCCTGTTTTCCCTGTGTTCACGTGAGTTTCCTCCGGGTGCTCCGGTGTCCCCCACACTCCAAATACATACGATAAAAGTGAATTGGGTAGGCTAAATTGTCCATATTGTTTGAGCGTAAATGAGTGTGTGTGGATGTTTCCCAGAGATGGGTTGCAGCTGGAAGGGCATCCGCTGCGTAAAAATGTACTGGATAAGTTATCGGTTCATTCTGCTGTGGCGACCCCTAAATAATAAAGGTATATTATTATATATGTGCAGATATACTGCATGTAGGTTTTAAATATGCGCATATATCCTCATATAGGTTCTCTCCTATAATGACATTCAAACTCACATAATTAGCATTAACACTGAATAAAGCACATGAGGTGTACCTGAGGTGATCGTTGTTCACCTGTGAGAAATAGAAGCCATTTAAAAATATTAATTTCAGGTGTTGGTTAGAACAACAGCTACTTTTAATATGCAAAATACTCTTTCTATTGCGTGATGTTGCTTTTAGTTCGAAAACGGTTCAAATCAGCCTTTAAGGCCCGTGCACACCGAGACGTTTTTTGCTTGCGTTTTCTGTCGACGTTTAACGCCTCGTGAATAAATAAAAGGCGTCAATGTAATCGTGCACACCAACGCACAAAACGGCAGGCGCCAAAGCGTCATTTAAAAAAAAAAACATTCTCGTTTTTTCGGTTTGACACGCCACGTCAAAACCTTCTCCGCCAATCAGATCGGCACTTTTGTTCACGTGCACCGGGCTGCTGAAGTTACAGTAAACAGCACTTGGAGGCGCTCAAGTGCAAAACTGTCAATGCGAGCGCACATTGAAGAAGCCCAGAGGCGATATGAACGTTTAGCTGCTTATTGCTCTTGTGAACAATAATCATTTCTTCATCGCCAGAGCTGGAGCTGCTGCTTGAACCATTTATGCTTGTTCGAGTCACTAGTAACTTTAACAACAAGCGTGTGAACTTCCTCTCTTCCTCTTCAGTGTTGCTTAAAATTGTGTAGCGCCATCTAATGTCTTATATTTTGCATACTCTTCTGCTTGACGCCAGTGAAAATCGCTTGGGTTTGAATGCGGAAAAACGTCTCGGAAAATGCTGACGATGAACGCAAGTGAAAAGCGTCCCGGTGCGTAGGAGCCTTTAGGCCAGGGGTCTCAAACTCGCGGCCCGCGGGCCATTTGCGGCCCTCAGTGCAATATTTTGTGGCCCGCGCCGACCGCTGTACACTGACAGAATCAGCGGAGCGGGGAGAGAGAGCGCTCCCCGCTCCGCTGATTCTATCCGTACACATCGGTCACAGGCATTCCCCGCCCGCCATGTAAACAAAGGGGCGGGGATGCCGGTGACGTCACCACGCACCCCGCCCCTTTGTTAGATGCTGTGACGGGCGGGAAGTGTTAGGAGGGAACTCGCGCCGGCCAGAACCAAGGTAAGCTGTTCCCGCCCCTGCCTGCCACTTAGCTACCTATATGCAGCCTGCCACCTACCTAGCTACAGCCTGCATCTTATATATATTATAGGTAGATACAGACTGGTACAGACTGATGTGACTGGAGTGGGGTGGGGGTGTTTTATTAATACATATATACGCCTTTTTTTAAGGTGAGGGAATGGAGGTTTTGAGTGAGTTCCCCCACTTTTTCCCCCACTTGAAGCGCTGTCAAGTCTCTGGCAGCAAGAAGTAGGCAAAAGATGCCATGTTCAGAAGAACTGTTCATAATCTTCACTCAATGTTCTATTAATGTTCAGGACACTTCATGTTCAAAAGAAATAATTAAAACTGTTAATAATGACATTTGAGGACTTTTTTTTTTGTGAAATCCCTTATGCGGCCCAGCCTCACCCAGACTTTGCCTCCTGCGACCCCCAGGTAAATTGAGTTTGAGACCCCTGCTTTAGGCTCTATAGTCAGTTATACTCGCGTCAATCTGGCAACCCGAGCTATGTGGACTCATTAGTAGAGGAGCCGAATGAAAAAGTGTTTTGATCAAGAAGTGCAATACCTAGTTTAACCACTGGGTGTCAATCTGACATACTACACCTTTAAAATGACCACTTTTATGATGGCTTTTGTCAAAACTAATGCCAGTATTTGTTTTAAGTTCTTTGTTTTGCTATGAAAATACCAAAAGAACCATTGAGTTCACCAAATCCTCCAGGAACTGCTTTAGTAATCATGATCAGAGCTTAATAGACTACTGAGCAACTTTCTAGCACTCCATCATCCAGCAAATAGTGCTTTATCACACCTTTAGGGACGTGAGCTGCAGACGTATAAACGCTCATTTGCATTTGCAGCCATTTAGTCTGAGTTTAAGAGCCTATTTCCATTTTCAGTCCTTCAAATGTGCAAGCGGCAGTACTGGGAATGTTGAAACTCACTTAAAGTGCTGCTAACTGTATTAGTCGGTGGGCAGCCGGCGCTGATTCACTGTGTGTGTTTTTTGTGTTACTGATACAGCTGAGATATGAAAAATCCTCATTAAACACACACACACACACACAGGCGGCCTAATGAATGACATGCGGCTTGATAATTACTGTGGATGAGGATGAGTCTGGATCAGTCTATAAGCAAGCAGAGTCTTTTCACTTCCTGTTCGCTCATATTTATGGCACAGTACAGCTGGTACTTCTACAGCCGTTCAGCACAGAGTTTAGAGTACTGTGCGTCTGAAACATTTACATTAAAAGAAGAGGTGTGCATGTGCTGGGTCTTTTTATAACACAAATACAATATTGCAAAATCAGACTAATAACTTACATTTACCGAACAGAGCACAAATAATAGTGAATCAAGAAAAATAAATAACATTTAAAACATACACTCACCGGCCACTTTATTAGGTACACCTGTCCAAATGCTCTTTAATGCAAATTTCTAATCAGCCAATTATGAATATAAGATTTCTACAAAATTAGAATATTATTCAATACAAATTGAATATTAACATCTTCCCTAAATAAACCAAAGAAAATATCATTTGTTGAAAATTGGGAGACAACTTGAGGGAAATTTTTAGCCACTCGAATTAGTTACACCAGAAGGTTCTGCTATATAAACAGGCAAAAAATAAATTTGCAGCCGTTTCAATGTCAACCTGCATGGGCTGGGATTAATACAATAGGTAATAACAAAGTTTAGTTCTGCTAACCCCTAAAATAAAAGATCTCCTGGATGGTTATGACTTTTAAATAAATACATGATGATAATGATAATCAGGTAATTAATTAAAAAATCCCAAATATATATATTTTTTACTCCTTCCCCTTGGCCCTTAAAACGGAGTGGTGAAGGGCTTCAAAATGTACACCTAAGAAATGGGACATGGGCCAGACGGAATCTGCTTGACTTTTTTTGCTATTTCTGCTGAGAATTTTGGTAAAAATCTGCAGATTTCTGCGGAATAATTTTGGGAGTATCCAGCGGAGTATCATAACTAAGACCTTAATATATGAAATAAAAAGTAATAAATTACTGAATAAAAATTGAAAAAATTCAGATTTACACGTTTACTCAAGTAAATAAACAGAATTAATGATGGGCTAAAAATCTGCAGAAATCTGCGGAATTCTGCGCGCGCAGATTCTGTGTGGGCCTAGACAGCACTACCGCACCTGCACACGTCATTATATGTCATCCTGAGCTCTTGCTTCATATGAGATCAGATGATCACGACTGCTGTAGTTATTCCAGTTGTGCTATTTTTTTTTTTAAATCAGGAAATCACTAAAAGCAATGATGTTATCATAACAATCTAATGCGGCAATAAGATCATAACTATACTGTGCATTTACACCATGGCTATATTCATCAATGTAAACTCACGAAAAACAGCATTAAGATTAGAGCAGACACTGTAAAAAGGTCATTCTCAGCCACTAGACTTTTCTGACAGGGTATTCCAGTGTCATCGAGTGACAGTATGTTGTGGGACTGCTGTACAGGAGTTATTATTATTATTATTATTTTTTTTTGTAAAGCATGACGGTAAAACACGAACGCAGTTCGGATTATATTAAAACGTGAATTTTTTTGGTAAAAATTCATAATGACAAAAAATACTAATATGTGCATCTCTTTACTTCCGTGTGCAGCCATTTTGCTGTTGTAACTTAGATGGTGTATTCTGGGAAATTTTCTTATCCCTTGGTGTGGTCCTAAAAATGTTTTGTTTCAAGGGGTATCTAGCCCTTCCTCTTAGCCCTACGCCTTCAAGCTAAAGAGAATTTGGACACGCCAATAAGGGGAAGGGCTAAGGGGCAGAATTTGGATTGGGCCTTAACACGATGTCTCATGTATGAAATAACTTTTCAATTATTAGTGATTGAGCGAGCGAACTGAAATGAGCGATTCATTTGAGCTTAGGTTAAAAATGTGTGAGGATTTCTACACTAGAAGAGGTCATCCAGAATGTAGACATTTATATTTATTATTTTTGAGTGCATTAAGTTTAAATGTTAATTAAGTTAGCATTAAGTTAGAATAATCAGAAATCTTAATTAAAAAAAATTTATGTAGAGCAAACACACACACACACACACACACACACACACACACACAAAGTAATCTTATGTCAAAACGAAAAACAAGATTCTTTATCTGACAAATCTGATTACGTGTTTTTCTCTTAAACACACACACACACACACACATGCTTGCATATTTGACCACATACACATGCAGCTGTCAGGGGTTTTTCTTATCATCTAACAACATATACCAGTTAAGAGGAAACACCCAATCAGATATGTCAGATATATAATCTTGTTTTTCGTTTCGACATAAGATTATTTTGCTTACTCCATTTGCAGATTATTCAGCTTGATTTAAGGAAAAACTCACTTCATTTTCACTCATTATTTCTAAAAAAAAAACAATATGTTATTTTGTCTAGAAAATGGACCAATTTTTTCTGCAGTGTAGCTCAGCCAACACTTGGGGATAAAAGTGGAGCGGGGCATGATTGGGGGACCCCTAATAGTAACTCTGGGGCCCCAAATCTTGGCCCCCTTAGGGGCATCCCAGGATGCTTAGGGGCATCCCAAGTCATTTCATTCGGAGGTTATCCTTAAAACACCTCTCGGGCGGCCTGCTCGAGCAATCTATTTGAATGGGGAAACATCAAATTCTCCAGAACTGTTAGCCAAGCTTACGATTACATTATATATTAGGAATCACCTATAAAGTAGACAACAACTGTCCCATAAGTTTCATCGAACTCAAACAAAATCAGCATATTTTCAGGTTGCCCGAGCTAATGTGCATGCGCACTCGAAAGGAAGGAGATCACAACACCAACCTCATTTATAACCATTCTAAACATTATCATCCTCTACGTTTTTAGTGGCTGAACAACACTACTGTGCATATAAACCCATTTATAAACAAGAACACTACCTACATCAGCTTTGCGTGGCTAAAATAGCTTCAAAACATGCCTGTCTAAAAGAAATACTTAAGCTGTGGTGTCACCCTTCAGATCGTTGTTTTGAACTGGATAATGTCATTTCCCTGCAGCGTGCAAAAGGAACTCCGATATTGATTCAGGGTTTGGAAAAATTTTGATTCTGCATTTTTAGCAGACGCCCTTTCAGAAACTATCTTTCTTTTCATGCATACAAGTTCAAGTTCAATTTATTTATATAGCATGTTTCCAACTGCCACAAGGCTGCACAAAGTGCTTTACAGAGAGAAAATAAACACATGATATGAGCATAAAAACCGTAACAGCAATAGGCACATAATAGGAAAGAACAGAGAGAGTATATTAATAAAAGAGCAAAATAAAATAAAATAATAATACAAATAATTTTTGCCTAATTAAAAGATGCTACCACAGTTGACCAACACTAAACACGATTAATAACATGACTGTTTTGATCCCCCTCCCAACACCCCCCCCCTCCCCATTCCCCCCTGAAGGGAAGGACTTATGCTTCAAAAGACCTAGAAAATAAATGCGTCTGTATTTTAGACTTCAAAATAGGCAGTGACGAAGCCTTTTTTCGTTCTAATGGCAGGGCGTTCCAGGACCTGCTATGGCAAAAGCACATTCGCCTCTACTCTTGAGGTGGGTCTTTGGAACTTTTAATAAAAACTGATCAGCGGAACGCAAGTGTCTTGGAGGAGTGCAATTAACAATCGGTTGAGATAAATAATGAGGGACTAGACCATGTAGGGCTTTATACACAAAGAGAAGAATTTTAAATTCAATAGCCAATGTAGAGACCTCAGAATAGGAGTGACAGGTGCATATTTCGGGCTTTTAGTTAAGAATCTAGCTGCTGCGTTTTGCACTAACTGTAGGCGAGCAATCTGAGATTTAGGCAGCCCAAAGTAGAGGGAGTTACAATAGTCCAACCGGGAGTTTATAAGTGCGTGTATGGCAATTTCTAGAGAGTGTGAAGGAAGAGATGATTTCATTTTTGAGAGAAGGCAGAGTTGGTAGAAACTCTTTACAACCACTTTTGAGACAAATCATTGGGCCCAAATATAATAACTTCTTAATATTAACATAATAACCATACAAGGCCACGCCTTCCTCAGGATGCTCCGGATTCCCCCACAGTCCAAAGACATGCGGTACAGGTGAATTGGGTGGGCTAAATTGTCCGTAGTGTTAGAGTGTGTGTGTGTTTGTATGAGTGTGTGGATGGGTGTTACCCAGAGATGGGTTGCAGCTGGATGGGCATCCGCTGTGTAAAAATGTGCTGGATAAGTTGGCGGTTCATTCCGCTGTGGCGACCCCGGATTAATAAAGGGACTAAGCCGAAAAGAAAATGAATGAATGTTATTGATTAATGCATTTACTTGACAAATTTAATTCATTCATTTTCCTTCTGCTTTGTAACTGGTTTAACAGGGGTGACCACAGTGGAATGAACCACCACTTACTTTACAGGTTCATATATTTAAAATTTTAGGTGTTTAATGTTTGGTAAAATAATTCCTAATTGCATCTTTAGTGATTTTCAACTTATTACACTGTCTTGTCTAAACAGGATTTAGAGGTTTTTGCAAAAAAAAAGCACAAGTGGATTTAGCTGGTTTTGACACAAAATAAAATCTGCCTTGTTAAAAAACAAAGAAATGTCTAAAGTGACCTTTTTGAAAAAAAGGTATTTTATTTACTAGCTAATAACCCTATCATTACTTATTGAATGAAACTTCAGAACCTAATTATACTGTAGGAACCTGATAGAAAATGCTCATTTACAAAAAAAAAAGAGGTTTTGCACCTGAACTCTTCATTTGTTTACAAGTGCTCTTGGTTCATTTTAAATTACAGATTTTAAAAGTAAGAAAGTAAGAAGCTTTATCTGGATATATTTCATACGTCTGTGAAGCAAGTATTCTCTGAGATTCCATTGTGTTTGTTGACCATAAAACCTCTCATAAAAGCACATGTCTGCTATGAGCTTCTCCCCGGAGAAACGTCAGTCTATAGCAGTGGTTCTCAAAGTGGGGGTCGGGACCCCTTGAGGGGTCGCGGAACAATGAAGGGGGGTCACCTGGTGATTTCCAAAAATCTACTCATTATTATTAGGCCATAAGAATTACCATATTTTATCCATAACCAACTGAAGAGAATAAAACAGTCATTTATAGTTACTATAGTAGCTTTTTTACTAGTTCTATTGGATTGCGACCCCTGGGGTAAATACATTATATTAAAGACACAGCAATAGCGTCAGATGCAGCAGATTGATTTTATAACACCAGCTTAAACTTTCTGGCCCATTTACAGCACTGACATACATAAAAAAATTAAACAAAGAATAGACTTTGGTCTATTGGTGTGTGAGTGCGCCATTCCATGCAAGTTTTCTGTATTTATAACCACCTCAGAGGATATTGGTGGTTGCAAGTCACTGGCATTGTTATTTTAGGGGTCGCGTGCTGAAAAGTTTGGGAACCCCTGGTCTATAGCAGGGATGTCCAGACTCGGTCCTGGAGGGCTGGTGTCCTGCAAAGTTTAGTTCCAACCCCAATCAGACACACCTGGGCTAGCTAATCAAGCTCTTACAAGGCATTCTAGAAACATCCATGCAGGTGTGTTGAAGCAAGTTGGAGCTAAAATCTGCAGGACGCCGGCCCTCCAGGACCGAGTTTGGACACCCCTGGTCTATAGCAATCGCCGATTGGCTCATGTACTAGTAGGCGTGGCTTCATTTAGCATATTGACTGTTACACTTTTCCCATTCAAAACCATACAAGTGACACGTCTTGTGTATTCTATAGTCTGTAATTAACAAGTGCTGCTCAAGTCATAATCAATTGGTTCAGGTGTGTTTAATTATAACATTTATACAATATTCAGAAAAAAAATGCATCTAATTTAGAAAAAGCAACAAAATCCTTGCTCTCGGTTGGCTAATTTTATCTCCAAGAAGCCTAAACCTTTCTCTCTTATCTCAAAAATCCTCCTCCTCAAGCTTCTGTGCTCTTAGTTTAGCTAAAGATAAAAACGTCAACTGTGATCACGGCAGCTAATTGAGTCGTCAAGTTCTAATGTAATTAAGAGACTCTTTCTGATGGAGACGAGCCTAAAAATAACACCCTACAATTGAATTGAGTTGACCTAGAAAACCCGGAGAAGAAAGGAGGCGTTTACCAGGCTGACCGAATGCTCCAGCTCTGCGCATGGAGTCTAGCCAGAACTTTAACATCACAATTCATTCATCTGAAAGCAGCCGTATTTTCTCCATCCGCCTCCAGTTGAGGCGGGCTGCTTTTAGAAAAAAAGAGGGTAAAAATAATCCGGCGCCGCTGACTGAACTGCATGCTTGATAGAGGGAACCAACTTTCCTATTATTCATCAGCGGTTACTCAGACGATGTAACAAAAACAAACAGCCTGATTATTGGCACTGCTGCTTCTTTTAAATGCTTACCAAGGCTGCATTTGTTTAAGGAAAATCCAGTAAAGTCTGTAATTTTGTCAAATTAATCAAAATAATAATGAAAAAAAATCTGTATTATTATGTTTTCTTATTGATTAGATTAGAGAGCCCCATATTATGTTTCTTAAAAGACCCTCTATGCAGTAGGGATGGGCGATACCACAATTTTTAAATTCGATACGATACCGATACTTTTTGTTAAAAAAATTATGATACCAATTTCGATACCCCTTATTACTTAAAATATTAATGTAATTTTTCAAAAAAATTTTAATTAAAAAAAATCATATATATACACACACACACACACACACATATATACACACATATATACACACACACACAAACACACACACATCATGGATAATTAATATAAAATATTCAAATATACTAAAATATTCAATTGCATATAATGAGATTTTGTTGACCAATGATTTTGTTATTTATTCATTTAAATAATCTAATATTGATTTAATTACTGAATATTTATATGTAACAAGTAAAATCATCAAATAAAAAGATATAAATAATATACAATTAAATTTTTTTCATAATTATCAATGTTAATTATGTTTCCTTTAATAAAGGTATAATTAATTATATATAAATGACTGAAATTATTTAATTCTAAGTATAAATAATATAATATAAAATTAATTGTATATGGTCTAGATAGAATTATTACACTTTATTAATTATTATTATAAAATATAAAGACAATTAGAATTAAAGTAAATAAGAACTATGTTTGACTGGCCTGCCTGCAGTCCCGACCTGTCTACAATAGATAATACTTTTTAATATTTATATATATTTTTTAAATATTATATTTGATGACTTGTAGCCATCTATACTGTAGATCTAAATTTGTATGTATGTATATATGTATATATATATATATATATATATATATATATATATATATATATATATTATTATATATATATATATATATATATATATATATATATATATATATATATATATATATATATATATATATAAATATATATACTGTAGTGTGTGTGTAATATATATATATACATAAACGCACACGCATCCATATTGTATACACACTGCATACACATACATACTGTATATACACACTGCACAGATACACACACACACCCTTATATTTATTCTTATTCCCCTAATGGTAACGAGAAAGAGGTTTGCCTCCTATAATGTCTTTTGTCCGACAGAGGGAAACTGAGCAGAGGAACACTGGGCAGCTTGTTTTTGTTCCGCTTCTTTATAAGTTTCAGGGTGTGTTGTCTGTAAGTGTTTATAAAGGCTGCTTGTATTGTTGCTGTGTATGACTTTCTTATCACAAATATTGCTTGTGCAATGCTTTAAGCTGATGAGCATCACAACACACTGCGTTACCTCTCTGCCATCATGTCATTCCGTAATGCAGAAGTGTGCGACTTGCGTGTGTTGACTACGCAAGTTATCTGAAAGGCACATGATCGCTCGCGTCACGTTCACCGTAGATTGATTGGTGTTACGTCTTATATACAAAACATCACTGACAATCCTGTACACAGCGCTAAAACATTTAGTTATGCAGAAATTATTAAAATACAGTTAAAATATCGATACTTAAAAATATATATATAGAAACCAAATTTAAATCTTCTGAGTATCGATATATCAATACTCGAGCATGGATGTGCACTTCCCTACTATGCAGTGTGTAACACACAGCTCTAAGTGAATGAAAACATCCAGCTGAGGTTAAAATCTGAAAGTGCGCCTAAAAACATTGATTCTTTAACGCAATAGTCAACTTAGAGTTGAATAAATGAATCGTGTTGGGTTCAGATCTTTTGTCTGAATGCATCGACAGACGTTGATATGGTACATCACTAAATATGAAGTGCCGGTTCCGGTAAAACGTGAATGCGCCTTTCCCTTCAGACACAAGCAGAGCATGGGGGATCACCGGACTGATCATGACATGAAGATGACGATCACTGACAGATGGAGAATCGGCTGGGGGGAGTTGGGTTGAAATAGGGTTGAAGTTGATTTTTTTCACAACAACACCACAGCCAACCTAATGCTGTGTTTTTTTCTGTCATTTTTCTGATTTTCGATACAATAACTTACACTGCAACGCACGATTCGCCGGCCGTTTGCTAATTAAGGAAGGAGCAGCAGTGACTATTATGTATGGGACTTTGTCAGTAACTGTTAAAGTTCAAATGGACCATATGGATCTTCTTTCTCCAGATCATAACATGTAAGTTTAATTAAAATTGCTGCTTTGTTTTCTGTAGTTTGCAAAAAGAAGCAACTTGGGAACAAATGAATCACTGAACGAATCATATGGGAGTCGTTGTGATATCTATGTAATAATAAATGCATATTATAAGACAACGAAAATGTTTTTTGACCTGTTGGAGACCCCCAAAACCAAAATATGACCTTTTATAAGGCAAAATAGGGGCTCTTTGAAAATGCATCAATGCAACAAATCGTTTTTTTAGAAAATATTTTAATATGAAGATTTTCTGATCATTTACACATACACATTCACACACACACAAAAATGATGTTTTTTAAATGATGTTTAACAGAGCAAGGAAATTTTCGCAGTATGTCTAATAATATGTTTTCTTCTCGACAAAGTCTTATTTGTTTTATTTCGGCTAGTATAAAAGCAGTTTTGAATTTTTAATGAACCATTTTAGGGACGAAATTATTAGCCCCTTTAAGCTAAATTTTTTCTCGATAATCTACAGAACAAACCACTGTAATACAATAACTTGCCTAATTCCCCTAACCTGCCTAGTTAACTTAATTAACCTAGTTAAGCCTTTAAATGTCACTTAAGCTGTATAGAAGTGTCTTGAAAAATATCTAGTCAATTATTATTTACTGTCATCATGGTAAAGATAAAAAAAGCAGTTATTAGAAATGAGTTATTAAAATTATTATGTTTAGAAATGTGCTGAAAAAATCTCTCTGTTAAACAGAAATTGTGGAAAAAATAAACAAGCGGTCAAATTATTTAGGGGGGCTAATAATTCTGACTTCAACTGTATATATATATATATATTCATACAGTTGTTTATGTTAATAATTTGCTGTTTATTATATTTGTTGACAGTATTATACACTTGAAGTAAAGTTCATTCGTGGGAAGAAAAAGACAGGGTCAGTGATATCAGGTAAGCACAAATGTTTTGTTTTTTTTTCAGTGCTGGGCGCTTGTGTGCGCGTGTGCGTGTGTCAGGCTCTCCTCTCCCGACTGTTCCTTCTCCCCTTATGAAGGCGTCTCTCTGGCCCAATCACCAGAAAATACAGGTGTTACTGATTATTCATGATTGGTTCATTGACCAGCTGCTGAAATCTCCGCTTGCTCTCCCCCCTTTTTGGGTGTTCGATCATGCCTCACCCACCACAACACTAATCAAGCTCCAGCTTATTCAGCAATTAACATTTAAACAAAACAGACGTTTATGGTGAAAGTATGTTTATGAAAAATATCTATTGAAAATAAATGTTTTTTTCATCTTCCAAAGTATCCTAAGGCATAAAGTATAATATTTTCTACCCAAAAAATTAAGTTGCATGCAAAACTTTAGTGCAGAAACTCAAAAATGATAAGTACAGTAAATTTCAAAAGAAAAACACAAAGTCTTCCAAATGTTCTAATAAGATGTACTTCAATAGCATTTCTTCATTTAAAACTTTGATAAAGTTAAAGATTAATTAGTAAACATTAATAATAATAATTCAGCACAATAATAAATAATAAATTTAAGCACCAATTCAATTCAATTAAAACTCAATTATTTTAACCGTGTTTTCAACATAATAATAATAGTTTAAATAAATATTTATTCATTCATTTTCTTTCAGCTTAGTCTTTATTTTTAGAGGCTGCCACAGTGAAAATGAACCACCAACTATTCTAGCATATGTTTTACGCAGCAGATGCCCTTTCAGCCTCAACCCAGTACTGGTAAACACCCATACACACTCATTCACACAAACACTCAAAAACCACGACCAGTTTAGTCAAGATATCCTCACTGTAGTCTGTAACCACGCTGACGTACTGGACCAGGTCCACTAGGTAGTGGACCTTGTACCGCCCACTAAAGTAATGCTACTGTGTTGGTAGGGTTTAGGGGAGGGCAGATGAAGGCGATCGTCCATTATGTAGTTGACCTGGTCCAGTAAGTCATCAAGCTGCAGGCAGCAGCGAGGACTGTCTCAATTTAGTTCACCCAATTTACCTACACCACATGTCTTTGGACTATGGGGGAGACTGGAGCAGCCGGAGGAAACCCACACCAACACGGAGAGAACATGCAAACTCCACACAGAAATGTCAACTGGCCCAATCTGGACTCGATTCAGTGACCTTCTTGCTGTGTGGCGACAGTTCTAACCACTGAGCCACCATGCTTGCTGTCTCTATATAAATATAATTATTATTATTATCATCAAAACTGTGATATCAGAAACGTTATACTCTATTTTTGATCAAATCAATGTGATTATGTTGAGCATAAGGAACATCTTTCAGAAAAGAAGTAATTATTCCATACTTGTGGCATTTTGAGTAATCAGTAATATTGGCTGCGGCGTTTTATCTCCATGAGAAGACTTTATCTCCCATTAACACTCGCTCTGCCTGGTTCATGTTTCTCAGTGGTTCTGCCAGGAGCCCAGACACTTTTCCCAACTCCAGCAGCTCCACGACAGCCCGTCTCCTGGCAGAACATCCCCGAGCCAGATGAATAATGCATCCCTTCTTCCAGACTAAAACAATCTCACCTGCTCTTCTGCTCACTTAACACTACAACCTCCAGGGATACCTGTCTGCCATCCATGAATCAGCTTCTTATATCTGTTGTGACTAAAACTGATTACCCTGATCTCAATAAGTGAAAGGTGTTGTCTAGCAACATTGAATGCTAAAATATGAGCAGTGCAAAATGACATTTTGGGTTCCCACGGGTCAGTGGAAGTTTAAAAGCTCTATTTACATTCAGTCATTTAGTGGATGCTTTTATATAAAGTGACTTACAATTGAGGAGGCATTCAGCGATTCATCAGCAGGAGGCAATACACACAACAAGTGCTAGTTATACAAAGGGAATGTCACACCAAAGGCGGCGAGAGCGTATAGGTAGCCGGAAGTCATTCATTTTCAATGGGAGCCGATGGCAATAAGCGGTCAGGAGTGCATCTTTGCTGCTGTGGGTGGCGAGGGGAGTTGAAATCAAGTCAAGTCAACTTTATGGTAATGAGCTATGACGTGGTTCGGCGGCAAGCAATTAGAATGTTGAGCGTTTACCATATACTCTGGCATTTATGCACTCATACACTAAGGCCAATTTAGTTCATGCAATCCAATTCAATGTATTTGGACTGTGAGGGAAACCAGAGCACGTGGAGGAAACCCACGTGAACACTGGGAGAACATGCAAACTCCATACAGAAATGCCAACTGAAATGCCAACAAACCAGCAACCTTCTTGCTGTGAAATGTCAGTGCTTACCACTGAAGCCGCCTTTCCACTGCACACGACATTTGGACACGACTGTCGGAATACGCCCCCTTGTGGCAGCCGCACAGTATTTTCAGTGTTGTCGCACACCACGGGAAGAAGCTGATTCTCACGGTGTCCGAAATAAAGTAGGGCAAAAGCAAGAGCCTTTATTCTGTGCGTTTACATAGTTTAATGGATGAATGAATACTAGAAACTCATAGACCGCTAAATTATTGGAGGGAATGTGGAGACAACATTAAAAATGTACATTTTTATTACTTTCTTACTTACATTTATGAACAGAAAAGTTTTTTTTAATATATACTTTTTATAATTAAAAAAATAACCAAATAAACTCCTGTTTCTCATCTCGCGCGCATGGATCTGCTTGAACAACACTGATATACATCAAATGCGGTCGGCAAATCGCATACGCTCTAGTCGCAGGAGTTCAAATATTTCAACGGATCCGCAGCTCAATTCGGATCCGAATTTTCCGCATACGGAGATGGTCGGAACTCAACGCAGCTCCCGGACTGCTCTCCATTGGAAATGAATGACTTCCGGTCTGTCGCTTGTCCTTTGTCGTGTGCAGTGGAAAAGAGGCTTGAGCTACCCAACTACATCAAATTGACATCTAAACTGGCGTCAAAAAAGTCTCAAAAATTAATTATAGGACAGTCCTTTTATTTCTTTTTGACGTGTTTATGATTTCAATGCTCAAAATTAAAACCGATTTGAATTTTTGACTTGTTTTTTGGCATCAAAGTGCCCACTGCATTGCTTTCTGATTGAGTTCTTCTGATTGGTCCACTGCTTTGGAACTGACAGCGTTGTGTGTAAAAGTTGAAATTCTTGTCACTTTTCATGAAGTCTTAAAAACAATTTAGGAACTGCTTTAGCTGTGCATTTATCTGAAAATATTAGAATAAGCCAATCAGAATCAAGCGTTCAACAGCCCTAGCTAGAGTACAATATTAAGATGTCCCATGAAGTGCTTTGAAATGTGAATTTTTATTCGATATTTGACGTAATCTAAACCGAAACATGAAAAGAGGGTGGGACATAATGTAGCTCCTCCCCTTTTTAAAAAACAGCCAATAGTGTTTTGTTTTATCACCGCTCTGCCAGTGAGAGGATTTGAGCTCGAGCACATCAAATGAAAAGCAAATGAGAAGAGTCTTGAAGGGGGCGGGGCATGTCTATAGAAACTATAGTGTAAACTGACGTGAATAAAACCATTGTAGTGACAAACTACAAGCTTTACATGTTTATATCAGTTTTATATTTTCTAAATGTGAATTTTGTAACTGTTTTGGTGCACATTAGCTTGTAGATATCCTAAATATGAACAATACTGATATTAATATCTACAAAACTTAATTTTAAGTTCATAGGACCTTTAAGTTCCTCTGATTGGTCCACTGCTTTGGAACTGACATTGATGAGCAGCGCTGTGTGTAAAGGTTGAAATTCTTTTCACTTTTCACGAAGTCTTAAAAACAATTTGACAGTCAAAGCCTGTCTGTAACTACTTAAGCTGAGCGTTTATCTTAAAGAGCCCCTATTTTGCATTACAAAGGGTAATATTCTGGTTTGGGGGTCTCCAACAACAGACTGATATGCATGCTAGGTCAAAAAAACACTTTCATTGTCTTATAATATGCATTCATTTTGACCTAATTGTCCCAATGACTCCCGTATGATTTGTTCATCGGTTTGTTTCCAAACCCCTCCTTAGTGCAAAGCTAATCTGCCCCGATTAGATCGATGACAGTCTGTTGCAATTGGTCAACTGCGTTCAGCGAGAGACAGAGAGAAATGCCCACCACGCCTTATCAACAATTTTAAAGTAGTCAATATTTTTGTAGTGAGCATACCTGCCAACAATCCTGACTGTTTTCTCCCAGAAAACTCCCGAAATTTCAACCCCCCACCCCAATGGTATTAAGCATTTTGGTACGATCTGTGAAACCCTTGATCGCAGCGGCTGCCCGAAACATGCTTCATAGTAGTTACTAACATCACAGTACACAGTGCCCGGTTCTTAATAGTGTTATTCAGACACCTCACCCCCGAACCTAATAGCCCAACCCCCCAGCTGATGGAGGCCATAGCAACGACAAACAACAGTGGAAAGCAAGCACACAAATGCATTTAAATCTGTAAACAAAGCGGCATGCGTTGCGTTTTCAACGTGGCTTTAGAAAATATAAAGCTTTTACAAGTAACAAACACAATTAAAAATATAATATTTGCAAGATAGAGAAAACAAGTAGGCAACCATTTTAATGCAATTACTTACACCTGTGAAATGGAGGAAGAATCTGATCCATGATCCACTGATCTATACACTGATCTAAGTTTCTGTCAAGCTCTGACAAAGTCCTCTATATATAAAAGTATTTTCTGATCCTTCCTTTTACAAACGGGTTGTAACTTGTAAGCGTGTAGATTGCTGAAGCACTCGTCAGAAAAATGACAGGAACACAGCTCAAGGCTGGGGCTATAATGCTGAGGCATTTTTGCAAAAATAAACCTCAACCACTGACTCTTCACAGTTTCATCTTTGGGTAGAGAAAATAACTCTAATTTTCCCTCACACTTCCAATAATATTCAGCTGAGCACAGCGTCTTCGCGACATGATTCACCCGGGGTATGCTACAGTGTTCTTCGTCTTTTTTTTCTTGCTACTCTATTTGTGGGCGGGGCCAGGGGTTTAAATTTTCCTGGGTTTGCACGCAACAAATGGGCAGGGTTTAAGTTCCGTATCGATGACATGCCAGCACAGCTAAAGACTCGTTATCAAGACGATTCATTTGAAGCACTATGAGTCGACTCTTTTATAGATGAATCAATAGTTTTAAACACGTCGCACTTTCAGAATTAAGCCTTAGCTGGATATTTGACTTCACCTAGAGCTGTGTCACACACTACATGGAAAGTCATTTTAAAATTTCTTTAAAATATTAGAATCAGCCAATCAGAAACAAGCGTTCAACAGCCCTAGCTAGAGTACGATTTTTAAAGGTGAAGTGCTTTGAAATGTGCATTTTTATTTTATGTTTGACGTAATCTCAACCGAAACATGAAGAGAGGGCGGGACATAATGTAGCTCCTCCCCTTTTAAAAAACAGCCAGTAGTGTTTTGTTTTGAGCTCAAGAGCAGCAAATGAAAAGCGTACTAAAGGGGGCGGGGCATGTCAGATAGTAAAGAGCATTTGATTGGTTATGATGTGATGAGAAACTGAAGTATGAGGTGACGTGAATAAAACAAGCTTTACATGTTTATATCAGTTTTATATCTTTTAAATGCAAATTTTGTCACTTTTTGGGGCACACTAGCTTATAGATATCCTAAAATCAAATAATACTGATACTAACATCTACAAAGCTCATGGGATCTTTAAAAACAGGAGGTCAAATTAAAGATTGGGGAATGTTTTATTAAAAAAATATGTGCATTTGAAAAACTACTACGGTTAAATTTCACCCTCAAAGTGGTCACATAAGTTCTTTACAGTCTGGCTAGTTGGATATTGGAGGACGTCCATCCTCTGGCTCCGTCAGTGCCAAAGCGGTGGGCTGGAGTCACTAGAGCTGACCTGTTTTTAACCTGGCTGCCAAAACTGGAGGAAACGCTGGGACGGCGCTCATCTCCCGATTAAGAGCTTATAGGGTTCCTGCTGATGGGACAGTGGTGAGGGCAAAGAGCTGACATCTAAAATCAGTTAATGAAATAGCCATTAAATCTCAAAGGGAGGGTGTTTCTTACAGCACAAGTGCACAGATGCATCTTTATCATTTGGCTGCTTGTTAAAGTCAACTTGCATCTAGTGATTTTGGATGAAATATTATCTGTGGATGTAAAAAGCTTTTATTTTAAACCTCTAGATCATGAGCACTCAATAACCTTCATCAGGCAGGGGGATGAGTAAACTATAAGGTGCGCTGTGGTAGAGGATCGCATGCAAATGGAGTTATTTTATACTAGGGATTATGGTAAAGCATGATGTCATGCATGGTCCCCTGTTACGGCTTGTTTTACCACACGAAAGAGAAGCGGGGCATTATTTCAAGGTCACTCTGAGGCTTTGTGTCTCAACATATTTCGGGGTCATTCCAACAAAAAGGAGCCTTAGGAAATTTTTGGTAATAACAATAACTTTTGCTAAGGGTTATTGTTTTAAATATATTAACAAAACAAATACAATTTAATTTTATTTATGTATTTATTAATCTTTCATTAATTGTATGTCCTTGATATTTGCCTGTGAGGCATTATTTATATGTAAATAAATGAATAAATATACATAACAAACACACATGCGTTACAATTTATGTATTTAATTCTCATGCAGGAGTAAAAACAAATCTAGTTCTAATAAGTTAATAAATACTACAGATTTCTGATTTTCATTTCTCTATTTGGTGTTTATGTGCCAATAAATGATTACAAGTTAATTTTATGTGTATATGATATATTATTTAGGCATTTACATTAGATATTACTAATTAAAACTAATTAATTTAAAAATCTCTAATTTACTTTTTGTTTATGTGATGTTTAAACATGTTGATGTTGGAGCTTTTAAGTTTTGATTTAGCATTTTATTCAAATAATTATAATAAATGTAAGCATTGAATCCTACATTTTCCAATAAACACAAATTTGATGACCTTGAGCATTACTAAGCTCATTTGTAAAATAAGTATAACTGTCATTAGCCATAATATAGGCTATAAAATATATTACAAATAATTTGCTATGGTAAATTATTATTTAATATGGTACAATATATTTTATTATCTCTCTAGTTTTTTCTTTCTTTGAAAGAATCTTGCAAATCAATATTTTGTAAGCAGCATTTGGAAAAGGAAACCTCAATATTTTGTGGAATGAGTCGGTCAGACACAGCTGTATCTATTAGTGATTTCTCCAATAATCAATCACCATCAGCAGTCAGTGATGCGCTCATTAGGATCATTTGACCCTCACTGCTCTGCGCAGATCCTGATGAACTGGTCTGTGTTGGTTTTAAAATGCCCTTTCCATGAAACAAAACAGATTTTTCCACACTCATTATCATTCATTCATTTTATTTTTGGCTTAGTTCCTTTGTTAATCAGGGGTTGCCACAGCGGAATGAACCGCCAACTAATCCAGCATTTATTTTACACAGTAGATGCCCTTCCAGCTGCAACCCATCTCTAAGAAACATCCATACACTCTCATTTACACACACACTAAAATCACTATCATTCCCTGATATATCAGTGGTCGCCACTGCGGAATGAACCGCCAATTCATTTATAAACGTTGTCCTCAGTGAACTCACCCGTGCGTATTTAGAGGAGTATGGGTCCTCAAAGAGCGCCCAGGCCTTCTTCTGCCATCTGCTCCATCGCCCAGATCGGTTATCCGGGGAGTCTCCTTGCGCCAGTCTCCGGGTCATCTCGACCCCCTCATCCCCCTCAGCCGCCTCGACGACCCCTTCAGGCTCCGGGTCGTCATGACCGAGGTCGAGAGCGCCCCCGGTAAAACTGTCCAAAGCCTCCTCCGCCTCCCTGTGCTGCCGGTAGGTCATCCAGCAGCACGGCTCCACGTCCGTCTCATCAATCCCCCAAAACGCCAGTTCCTCCTCATACAGCGGTCCACACACATCCGCCGGGCAATGCAGCTTCCCCGTGCGGTAGTAGTTGAGGATGTGCGCGAAAACGCTCGGGTGGCGGTCGAAAAAAAACTCCCCGATGTTCGCATCATAGTCGAAGTTGTTCGGCGCGTCGGGCTCCGCCAGCCAGGAGAGCCGGGTGCCGGGCAGCGTGCGCAGGGTGCTGCGGTAAGTCTGGTGCTTGATTCCTCCGACGTTGATCACGATGCGATCCTTGTCGTCCCCTTGGCCCATCGCGTACCTCTCTAGTCATATCTCCAAGCCATGGACCTTCGTCGTACCGCTGGGACCCATGTTCAGAAAATTCAGATGTGTTTACAGCCGTGCCAACTCTTCGTGCCACTGTCTAATCAACAATGGATATCCACAAACCTCATGCACTTGACTTCTAAACAGGTCGTCCTTCTAATTAGGCAATATCCTGACCCCCGGCTTGGGTTTGAGGGTGTCGGGCAGGTGTTTCTATGGTGTCATTGGGCGCAAGGTGGTGCTGAACGGACAGCGCCAGTCATCCGTCGAGCCGTCATAACTCCAGAGCCCCTATTGTGTTTCGGGAATAAAACGCTACACGTCTGTTGTCTCCGAGTACAAGCAGACCGAGCAGCTTCAGACCTTGCCTTCAGCGATTCTCTAGTGGTCTTCAGAGAGGTTTGCACAATCGATGATGCTCTGAATAGCCTGAGGTCTCATTGAAGCGGATCGCTCGTCATGACGGTCTCGGAAGAAACAGGCGTCGCAGCAACAAGGGAGGGTCTTTCATTTACAGGACGGAGATCAGTCTGAAGCGCGTTTCCACGCGAACAAAAACGCAACATGTTCCCGGGGTGGAACACACTCTGTGTGGCAGGTGGTTTTAACATTTAGATTTTAAAACGAAAGGGATAGTTTACTTAAAAATGAAAATTATGTCATCAGATATGTTTACTCGCACTTCACTTGTCAAAAACCTGTCACAAAAATGCTTCTATCGAAGGGAATGGCTACAGGTTTTTCTAAATATCTTCTTTTGTGTTCAACAACTAAAGTGAAACTCATAAATGTTTTGAACCACTTTAGTGTGAGAAAATAGTGACCGTATTTTTAATCTTTGTGTGAACAATCCCTTTAAGACTGATAAATAGCTCGATTAAATGCATTATTTGACCTTTGATTGCAATGCTTGACTTCTTACATGCCATCGACTGTCATTTACTAGTTAATCTCCTTACTAATTAGCCTAATTAACTAATGACTGTTAATTATTTTTCGAATACTAGTCTACTATGTGTATAGTCAGCCATAGATCAAAAATATTTTATGAATAGTTGGTCTTTATTAAAGGGAAAGTTCTTCTAAACATGAAAATGATGATCATTTACTCACCCTTTACTTCTTCTAAACCTGTTTTACTTTCTTCCATTGAACACAAAATAATATATTTTGAAGAATGATGGAAACCCATTAACATCATTTGTATTTGTTTTTCTATAAGTCTGTGATTTTCAGCTTTCTTCAAAATATCTTCTTTTGTGTTCTTCGACAGAATAAAGAAACTCATAATAAACCCTTGGGAACAATTCGAGGGTGAGTAAATAGTGAGAAACTTTAGTTTTATTGGATGAACTGTCTCTTCAACTATCCATGTCAGACTTTGTATGTATTACACAGCAATCAGTGTGTGTGATATCTGAATATAATATTCATAATATATAACATAAAAGCATTCAGTAAACAGTTATCTAAGCTATTTCACTGGCCGCTTTATTAGGTACACCTTGCTAGTATGGGGTTGGAGCCTCTTTTGCCTTCAGAGCTGCCTTAATCATTTGTTGCATAAATTCTGGAAATATTCCACAGAGATGATCATATTGACATGATAGCATTATGCAGATTTGTTGGCTGCACATCTATGATGCGAATCTCCCATTCCACCACTTCCCAAAGGTGCTCTATTGGATTGAGATCTGGTGACTGTGGAGGCCATTTGAGTTCAGTGGTCTTCTGCTGCTGTAGCTAATCCGCCTCAAGGTTGGACATGTTGTGCGTTCAGAGATGCTCTTCTGCATACGTTCGTTGTAACGAGTGGTTATTTGAGTTACTGTTGTCTTTCTATCAGCCTGAACCAGTCTGGACATTCTCCTCTGACCTCTGGCATCAACAAGGCATTTGCACCAACAGAGCTGCCGCTCACTGGATATTTTCTCTTTTTCTGACGATTCTGACCATTCTCTGCAGAGATGATTGGGCGTGAAAATCCCAGTCGATCAGCAGTTTCTGAAATACTCAGACCAGCCTGTCTGGCCCCAACAACCATGCCACATTCAAAGTCACTTATATCACCTTTCTTTCCCATTCCGATACTCAGTTTGAACTGCAGCAGATCGTCTTGACCATGTCTACATGCCTAAATGCATTGAGTTGCTGCCATGTAATTGGCTGATTTGCGTTAACAAGCAATTGGAAATGTATACCTAATAAAGTGGCCGGTGAGTGTGGATATTCAGCATAGTAGACTATCTAACAAAGACAAAAAGTATACTAGTTGGTCATTTTACTACAAGTAGCTAAAAACTAGTACTACTAACCAAAAGTCGAGTTAGTCTTAAAAAGTCAATATTAAAGCAGCTTGTCATCCCCACAGTGTCCTATTTCTGTGAGCAGCAGGTACCCTTGTGTTGCAGCTGGAGCTCAGCTTGTGAACTGCTCCGGGTCTGTTTTTTGAGGCCGATGTGGCGACGAGGAGGAGCTGCAGCACTGAATCCAGAACACATTCGCCTGCGAGGCGTGTTTGACCGTGTGCGTGTGGGGGAGAGTCTGAGGAGGGGGGATTGCTTCAGTTTTGGGGACATTCATATGCTGCCTCCCGACTGCAATCTGGGAAACAACACGTGCAATCTCAATGTCTTATGAGCAACTCTGATTTCATACATTACCGAGAAAGCTAATATTTGTCTATTAGGCTGATCAGGGACGAGATAAACTGTTAATCTTTTTTTTTTTTAATTGCAATAACAGAAATCATATTAAAATTGATTCTTAGATTCAGATCTAAATTGTCAAGATGTACTGTATATTGGGTTTTACGGATGAAGATGATTTCTGAAATGGCATTTTTTCCTGAGCTGTTAGAGCCTGCAATGCTCCATGTCTGCCTATAGGGGGAACTGAAGTGTTTGAAATGTTACCTGAATCCGAAATAGAGAAAATATATGATTTTGTTTGATTACATGATTTCAGATTTTGAGAGAGTATTTTTGTATCTGCATTAAATTCATTATTAATTTAACAAAAAATATTTTATATACATATTAAAATAATTTTTATGGAGGTAAAGTGTCAAATTTGATGCTTCTAAATAACTTCTGGCAAAATAAAATGTTGAAATATTGGTTAATTAATGCTTCATTGGTAACGCTTTAAATAACAGTACATGAATAATAATGTATTAGACATTACTAAACTAAATCGTGTAAACTAAATGATGTAAACTAAACATTACTTTTGTTATGAACTAATGAGTAAGTGCTAACTAACTTTAACTACAAGATGAGTCAGATGAGTTCATGTGTGAATAACGGCTACCTTAATTACTTGGTAGTACATGATTGTTATTTAATTAATGTATTAATTACCACATTAGTTTTTACAGTTAATGAAATCATGAAATCATGATATGTTAATGTATAATAATATTGTGAGTGCTCTTGGGGGGGTGGGGATGGGGGGGGGGGGGGGGGCACATCATCATTCTTGACTACTCATGAACTCCTTATTCACATCCATTTAGTGCGTTTACACTAAACAACATAAGAAAAGTGTATACATATTAATACATCTTTATTCATGTACTGTTGTTATAAAGTGTTACAGTTTCATTGCTATTTATGCAATCATGAAAGAAAACTTATTCTGTACAATATAATAAAGTAGTGTTTTCCAGTCATGGGTTGCAGATGGAAGAGTATCCACTGCGTAAAACATGGATAAGTTGGTGGTTCATTCTGCTGTGGTGACCCCTGATTAATAAAGGGACTAAGCCGAAAGGAAAATAAATGAATGAATTATAAAAAGGCATATATAAAAGAATATGTGCTTATAATACATTTTAGTATATTTAAAATTATTTCAAAAAAAACTTTTTTGTTAATGGTTTAAAAAAGATAAATTGGATTTACTGTTTTTTTTTAATGTAAGTGGTTGCAAACAATTGATATGGGTTGAATTAAAACAAACTAAAACAGTTTAGTAATATTCAACCAAATTTGTTAGTTTAAATTCAGCCCATATCAATTGTTTGCAACCACTTACAATAAAAAAGGTAAATAAAATTAATCATTTTTGTTCTGTAAATTAATTGAGATTAGGTACTGTATAAAGATTTTAAATTATAATTAATTAGGATTTGGGGTGAAGCAGTGGCGCAGTAGTGCTGTCGCCTCACAGCAAGAAGGTCGCTGGTTCGAGCCTTGGCATTTCTGTGTGGAGTTTGCATGTTCTCCCTGCGTTCGCTTGGGTTTCCTCCGGGTGCTCCGGTTTCCCCCACAGTCCAAAGACATGTGGTACAGGTGAATTGGGTAGGCTAAATTGTCCATAGTGTACGTGTGAGTGTGTGTGTGGATGTTTCCCAGAGATGGGTTGACGCTGGAAGGGCATGCGCTGCGTAAAAACTTGCTGGATAAGTTGACGGTTCATTGCGCTGTGACGACCCCAGATTAATAAAGGGACTAAGCCGACAAGAAAATAAATGAATTCGTATTTTTTGGTGCAACACTATGATATAAATACAACGTCTCAGGAATAAAAACTGATTATATAAGAAACATTGTAAAGTAAAGTAAATAAAGTAATAACAAAATAAAAATAAAATATTCATTCAATCTGTCCCTGTAATTATCAGGGGTCGCCAAAGCGGGATGAACTATTAACATATCCAGCATATGTTTTACGCAGCGGATGCCCTTCCAGCAGCAACCCTGTAGTGGGAAACACCCATACACTCTTCAGTTATTTCAATTCACCTATAGCGCATGTCTTTAGGCTGTGGGGGAGCTGGAGCACCCGGAGGAAACCCACGCCAACACAGGGAGAACATGCAGACTCCACACAGAAACGCCAACTACCCAGCTGAGGCTCAGCAAGTGACCTTCTTGCTGTGAGAACACAAGGCTAACCACTGAGCCACCCTGTCACCCTAAAGATAAATATATTTATTTATTTATTTATTTTCCTGACTTTACAGCGTATAAAACCAATATTATCAAAATAAAACCAATAATTACAATAATGTTGTACTATTTCCATGCAATGTAAATAGTTCAATTCCATTACAAGTTGTAAAATAACAATAAATTACGTTTACTGTGGTACATAGCCTTTATACATTACTTTCATTTTAAAAAGTTAATGTTTAACTTGAACAAATCTTCCATAAAAAGTTTACACAGCTCATAACACAGTTTCACAGTGCCAACCTTTCACCTATTGCAGCGTTTTAACTTCTATGCTGTTTTTACAGTTGCAACATAAACAAGCTATATTTGTCATACTGTAAGGTTCCTCAACTTCTTAGAAATACCTCTCAGTTCACACACACACGCACACACACACACACCAGACTGCATAAACAAGTTGACCTATCCAAGCCCTCTTACGAACCAAAGCCTCTATTCCAGCCAACAGGCGACGAGTAAATCATTACCTCCCTCCTGCTACTGTGCATTGGTGATGCTTCGTCCGACTCATCGCGAATCGGTTCTTTCAAACAGTTCATTCCCGTAAATCGACTCGTCTATTCTTTTACGTACGTCATCACGTGGTTCCGGCTTGACTGTATTGATCAGGGGTGCCCCAAACTTTTCAGCCCGTGACCCCCAAAATAACAATGCCATTGACTCGCGAACCCCAATATCCTCTGAGGTGGTTATAAATACAGAAACCTTGCATGCAATGACGCAAATATATTCTTCGTTTATTAGTTTTTTTTTTATGTATGTAAGTGCTGGAAATGTGCCAGAAAAGTTAACCAGATGTTATAAAATCAGTCTGCTGCATCTGACGCTATTGCTGTGTCTTTAATATATCCAATAGAACTAGTAACTATAAGCTAGTAACTAGAAAGTATAGAGTAACTATAAATTACTATTCTTTTCTTTTCAGAAGATTATGAATAAAATATTGTAATTCTTATGGTTTAATAAAAATAAATAGATTTTTGGAAACCACCAGGCCCCTTTATTGTCCTGCGACCCCTCGGGGGTTCCGACCCCCACTTTGAAAACCACTTTGGGTTACACATCACTGACTGTGTAGGAGATTTTTTCCACAACGTTATTTTATTTGGAACAATGTATGTATTTTGTATAAACGCAAGAGTATTTTTTGGAGAGGTGGTTTAAAAAGGATATTGTTTTAGTTTGTCAGGATAACACTCAAGGGTATCTTATGACTTATCTAGTAGTGTTTCTTGTACAGTTTAACTTTCTTGTAACTCCCAAGGAATTTTCTCTTGTTTTCTCTGCAATTGTAATTTTGTGTCCTTATTTAAAGATGTAACTTGGATTCATATGCGCTTAGTCAGTCTACCTGATACAATGTGTGGTAAAATTAGTTTTTCGCAGTCTAAAAATAACAAATCTATTCACTCTCTTTTTTTTCAAACCAGGTTGTTTTCAAACCTAGCTCTGTTACCTATTGGAAAAAGTGTGTAAGAATTCCTAAATGGGAAAGTATTCGGTCATTGCCTCACATTTTCCTAATAAATTTAAAAAGGATTTTGATATAAATTGCTCTTTTGTTCTTTGCATTTGTAAACTGTACCCCACATCTTTTGGCACTGTGGTTATGTTAAAAAGCTTTGGTATGATGCTTCTGTCTTTATAAAAAAAGGTACTCTTTAATTTTAATTTGCATTTTAAAAAACATAATGTTTGGATATTTTAATTATGGTTATTTGAAAAACAAAGTTTTTGTTTTTAACCTATTTATTTTGTTGATTAAGTTTCATATTCATGTGTTAATTTTCCAACAACAACAAACAAAAAACCCTGTTTTAAAAACTGAAAAAATACTTTGTACTTTTTAGCATAGTAGAAAGGCAATTAAAACTGTCCATTTATGCTCTATTTTTAACATTTTGATCATTTATTTTTTTGTACTATTATTATTATTTACCTTCCATCACACTGGCATTATTTTGTTTGCTATATTGTCATGTATGTGTTGTTTGAAGCATTAAAAAATCACTGATCTAAATAAAGGCATAATATAATGTTCTATATTATATAGATATAATGTCTATAGTGGCTCTTCCAAGAAAAACAATAAAACATTAGGCTCACATGGCAGTTAATTATATTTTATGTTTTCACTTACATCAATAAATGTGCTTATAAGCATATATTGTAATAATATATTGTAAAGTTAAGTGCTCACGCTTCGGCTCATAGTTGAACACATTTTATGTGCATTATAGATAAAAACTGTTTTTAAAATTTTTTTTATTTGCTGTTATTTGTCTTCAAATGTCTTTGAAATAAATCTTACACCAATACTTCTTAATGTATTCTCTATTCTGTTTTCTTAATATTTATCTAAAAATTATATGCTGCTAGCAATGATCATATTTACATATTTGTTGCTTTGATTCGCCTGTAATTGTTCTCTTTTGCATGCCGCTTTGAATACGTGTATCTGCCTAATAACATAATGTATTCAGACAAATTATAATAATTATAATATAACTACTAATAAAATAGCATATAAAAATGTTATTAAAATAAATACCATTTCATCCATTAGTTATAAATCTAAATTAGTACATTCTAATTCTAGCTAAATTGGATTTACACAATGTTAGTTGTAACTGATGTTTTACTTTTAAGTCTTTAATGTAGGATTCTAGCTGTGGTGAACAAATCCGTTTGGACTTGTGAATCGAATCACTGAGAAGATTCGAATCACAAGAACGATTCTCCCCCCGCTATCGTTTATTATGGCTGCGCTCTAGGATGCGTGGCTCTTCGGCGAAACTTGTCATCGTCTTTAACCAAGTTTACCTTATTTATTTACGTCATGTCAGCGCGCAGTATGCTTATACACCTCCCTCGGCTTTTGCACCGCTCCTTTGGTGCCAGGAGGTCGTTTTTAGCGAGTTTATACCACACTCAGCGTGGTGTGTACGGTTTCAGACCGAGAGACGGTCCAGAAAGACGGGCAGAGTTAACGCAGATCTCCGCTCTTAACCGAGGTACTCACTTGAATGTTCTATGTATTATAATGTTTTGCTTTAGAGACACAAAACCTCAACGTTGCTATTGGCTTGCTTCTTCCTAACGTTTCAAGCATAAATATACACAAGATGCTATTTTTCTGCATCGCTTTAATGTACAGAGTGGGTTAATGTATTATAAGCTGCTGTCTTGTGTAAACAGATCACGGACTGGCGAGACTGGTGGAGGCCTATCGAGCACATGGACACAAAGTAGCTAAAATTAACCCCTTACTACCACAAAGTCCCGTGCTGGAGAGTGTACCGGAGATAAGCCTGCTGAATGGAGCTGTTCGTGGAGTCCTCAACACTACCGGTTAGCTCAGTGCTGTTTCCTGGTTCATAGAGCTTATTGTTATGTTACGTCTGACTGTAGGAATGTTCCATGTTTGATACCAGTTAAACTCTATATGAGTGATACTGCAGAGCATGTGTATAGCATGAACACATGGGCGGACTTAGTGATTTGGGGGCCCTAGCATTTTTAAAAAATAAACTGCATGTATGTATATATATATATATATATATATATATATATATATATATATATATATATATATATATATATATATATATATATATATATACATATATATATATATATATATATATATATATATATATATATATATATATACATACACAAACAACAGTTTTGTCTGGTTCTCAAATTTGATTGGCTGAAAGCCGTGCCAAATTCTGCAATATCACAACTCCTACAGCCTCTTTACCCTTTGTGTATTACTCCGCACACACAGCAAAAAGCTGACACTAAACATCTAAAGTCTAAAAGATGCCTTTAACTGTTTTAACAACTGTTTAACTGTCAGCTTATGATTTGAATCCAATGTGGAAGAATGTAGTTCCTCATACAAAAGGGTTTTTGAGACTCTCCATGTTTGATTTTGTTTTTATATACACAATTATGCCGTCAAAGAGTTGCTAGACGCAATATCACATGAGTAGCAGTTTGATATGGCTGTATATCGGCACTGGTGGGGGCACTCGGCCTGCGGCCTTATGCCATCGCACGCCTCCCACCAGTGCCGATATACAGCCATATCGCACTGCTACTCGTGTGATATTGCTCATATATATATATATATATATAACAAAAAACAAATATATAAATATAACATCATGGACACGGACACACAAGAATCTCTAAAAATCGCCAGTAACAGTTCGCTATCACTTTTTAAAAAAAATTTGGCTCTAAGGGGGGTCTGAAAAGTCGTCAGGTTTGCAAAACTGACTTACGCATGTGCAGTAATGTAAGAAATGTTCCATTATTCATCTGGGACCTTGGTTTTGAATAAAAATTATAGAGTTAAAATCTTAACGGTTATATACAGATTTTACAACATATGATAAAAAATGTATAAAAGAGCTATATGAGTAATATAGGCTTTTTTTGGCATTGGTCGGGCCCCCCTACAACTTCAATATTACAGTGGTAATAAATGAATGTTACTTGCATGAGCTTGCATAATTAACAAACACGAAACATTTAAATATCTGTATTTAAAGTAAATGGCAAATTTAAATACCTTTTAGAACCTAAGTTATTTAAAATCATTGAGGTTGATTAGTTTTTTCTATTTTTATTCCCATTATTTTTTGATAATATTATTTAATAGTTTCGTCCATTTTGCTGCTTAATTTTGTGTTTGTCATTATTTCAGGGTTGCGGCACTTTGGTAAAGCTGAGGCGACTGCAGAAGAGGTTGTGGCGTATCTGGAAAGCACATACTGTGGGGGAATCTCAGTGGAAACCTCTCAGCTGCAGACCTTAGAGGAACGAGAATGGTTCGCTGACCGCTTTGAGGAGCTCAAAAAAGAGGCGTTTTCTCCAGAGGAAAGGAGAATGCTGGCTAAACTGATGCTCGAGTCACAGGTAAGACAAACATTTAGACACTATTATATTATATTATATTATATTATATTATATTATATTATATTATATTATATTATATTATATTATATTATATTATATTAAATTATATTATATTAAATTATATTATATACTGATCACTTTATAGTACACCTACTAGTACCAGGTTGGACCCCATTTGGCCTTCAGAGCTGCCTTAATCCTTCGTGGCATAGATTCAACGAGGTACTGGAAATATTCCTCAGAGACTTTGTTCTATATGGATTTGATAGCATCACGCAGTTGCTGCAGATTTGTCGGCTGCACATCAATGATCTGAATCTCCTGTTCCACCACATCCCAAAGGTGCTCTATTTTACTGAGATCTGGTGAATGTGGAGGCCATTTGAGTACAGTGCATTCATAGTCAAGTTCAAGAAAATAGCCTGAAATTATTAGGCTTTATGACATGGCGCGTTAATCAGCTGTAAGTAGCCATCATAAGATGGGTACACTGTGGTCATAAAGGGATAGACATGGTCAGCAACAATACTAGGGTAGGCTGTGGTGTTGACATACTGCTCAATTGGTACTAATGGGCCCAAAGAGTGCTAAGAAAATATCCCCCACTCCATTACACCACCAGTAGCAGCCTGAACCATTGATACAAGACAGGATGGGTCCATGCTTTCATGTTTTTGACGTCAAATTCTCAACGTTTTTCTAATCTTCTATTGTCCAATTTTGGTGAGCATATGCAAATTGTAGCCTCTGTTTCCTGTTCTTAGGCCCCATTTAGACTAATGTGTTTTAGTTTGAAAACGCATAAGTTTTGCTACGGTTCCGCCATCCGTCCACACGACGCCGGAGTTTTCAAGCGTTGAAAACGGAGCGTTTTGGAAACAATGCAGAGGCTGTTTTCATTCTAATACACTGCTGCTCCATCTCAGTGTGGATGGGGGAAAACGGAGACATCTGAAAACAGAGGCGGGGCTGCTAGATTCGCTACCTGATTGGGGCTTTTGTGTCATTGCGTATCTTTCCCTTATTCCTCAAGCCCCTATCATGTGACTATCACACATGGCTTTAATGCTACTCGAAGACAGCTGACCAGCCTTCACTGTAAACAACAACATGGACACCGAAATGGGAGCGTTGTTTGCACTATTGTCTGTTTTAGGCGCCATTGTGCAGTTATTCATTTGTTACGTTTAGTAACAACTCGACCTCATCGTCTGTCCACAAAAATACCTCTCTGGCTTTCTTTGCCATCGCGTTCATTGTTCAACCGGCGTTTGTTGACTAACCATAACCACAGGCCGAGCGTGACACATGCTTTCTGTTTATACTAGAACGCGCATGCCCAGAGTGCACGAATGGTCACGTGATATACGTTTTTGGTGGCGTAGTGTGGACGGAGATAGGTTCAGAAACTCTAGTGTGGACGCGGATCGTTTTTGATCTAAAATGCTGTTTTAACACTAAAACGCACTAGTGTAAACAAGGCCTTAGCTGACAGAAGTGGCATCCGGTGTGGTCGTCTGCTGCTGTAGCCCATCTGCCTCAAGGTTGGACATGTTGTGCGTTCATAGATGATCTTCTGCCTACTTCAGTTGTAACGAGGTAACGGTTATTTGAGTTACTGTTGCCTTCCTATCAGCTGGAACCAGTCTGGCCATTCTCCTCTGATGTCTGGCATCAATAAGGCATTTGCGCCCACAGAACTGCCACTCACAGGATATTTTCTTCTCGTTTTCAGACCATTCTCTGTGAACCCTAGAGATGGTTGTGTGTGAAAATCCCAGTAGATCAGCAGTTTCTGAAATAATCAGACCCGCCCATCTGGCACCTACATTCATGCCACGATCAAAGTCACTTAAATCACCTTTCTTCCATATTCTGATGCTCTGTTTGAACTGCAGCAGATCGTCTTGATCATGTCTACATGCCTGATCTTGCTGCCATGTGATTGACCGATTAGAGATTTTGTTAACAAGCAGCGTGTCTAATAAAGATTATATTATATTATATTATATTATATTATATTATATTATATTATATTATATTATATTATATTATATTATATTATATACAGCTGTAAAATATCTGATTAGGTATGCATTTGAGAATAATAATAATAATAATATTATTATTATTATATTATATACATTTTTAATTTACATAAAACAAACTATGGTAAAGAGGATCTCAAAGTTGAAAGCAAATAACCGAAGACACGACAGGAATGAATGTTAATCTTGTAACTGTAATATTGTTTTGTAAAATATGTGTTAATAATATTACTTTTATTTTGTTTCTTTTGCAAAATAATAATTTAAATATTTTACATTCATTTAATTACAATTTACTATTGCGAGAGTAAAATAGATATTTTCATACTATTATTTAAATAAATAGTTTATTTTATTATTATTAAGGAGTTTTAATAAGGAATATTCAGTATGTGTATGATTAAGTTTTCCTTTTTTGTGCTCGGCTTTTTTGCCTTATGTACCTTGTCATTTTTTGTAATTTCTTCTTGTTCGTTTGTAATTGTTTGTATTATTATCCTAAGAGAACCATTTAGCCTTAAGATGCCGGTTAGATTTTTGCTAACATGTCAATCATTATAAGATCATGGCAGGATCAGCAATTGTACCTGTCCTGTTTTCTGCTTGAAGGAATTTGACCACTTTTTAGCCACCAAGTTTGCAACTGTGAAGCGGTATGGAGGCGAGGGAGCAGAGAGCATGATGGGATTTTTCTACGAGCTGTTTCGCTCTTCAGTATACAGTGGAGTGACGGATGTGGTCATGGGAATGCCTCACCGCGGACGCCTTAATCTGCTCACCGGCCTTCTTCAGTTTCCTCCTGAGGTAAATACATAATTACTGCTGGCACAGGTTAATGTATAAAAGATGATCAGCTAGACGGACCAGTTTGACTACAGTTTAAAATATGTTTAGGAGAATCTGCTGTTGGTCCACACTTTAAACACATTCATTTAGTTAAACCTGAAAAGAAACTGTTTTAGGATTGTTAAAATATAGTTAACTGAAGTTATTATATTAGTTATGCTACATCTTTAAAATGTAGTGTTACATAAGATGTAAGAACGAAAATAAAGATATTGAAGTGAGAATTAAAATATATATATTTTTAACATTTGTTTCCTTTCTAAAGTGTTATATTTAAATTGATAAATTAAAGAAACACTCTACTTGTTTTGGAAATAGTCATTTTACATCTCTCCTATAGGTAAACAGATTTACTATTTTTGAACCAGGCGATCTCTGGGAAGAATTTAGCTTAGCTTAGCATAAATCATTTAATCAGATTAGACCATTAGCTCCATTTCCAGGTTAGACCATTAACACAATATCTAGAAAAAAACAGCTTTTTTTAGCATAAATCATTGACTCAGATTAGACCACTAGCATTAGCACCATTTCTGGTTTAGACCATCAAAGTAATATCTAGAAAATAGTGACTTGTTTTAGCTTAGCATAAATAATTGAATCTGATTAGACCATTAGCACCATTTTCAGTTTAGACCATAAACGTAATATCTAAAAAAAATAGCCACTTTTTTTAGTTTAACTTAGCATAAATCATTGAATCAGATTAGACCATTAGCATTAGCACTATTTCCGGTTTAGACCATTAACATAATATGTAGAAAATAGCGACTTTTTTTTAGCATAGCATAAATCATTGACTCAGATTAGACCATTAGCATTAGCACTATTACCGGTTTAGACCATTAACATAATATGTAGAAAATTGCGACTTTATTTTTAGCATAGCATAAATCATTGACTCAGATTAGACTATTAGCATTAGCAATATTTCTGGTTAAAAAAAATAGCAACTTTTGCTTTATCTGTCCCAGTACATGATGTAAAAACAGAAGATTCAAGCTTTATACAGGAAAACTATTTTAACTAATTTTTTGAACAACATGCTAATGGTCCAATCCATTTCAATGATCTATGCTAAGCTAAGCTAAAAGTGTTGCTACCAGACCTGTGGATCAGCAGGATAATTAAAAAAATTATCAAACTCAACTGTTTAATTCTGTTTCCAAAAACACTGGAGTGTTCCTTTTAAACCACATGTGTCATGGAGGGCCGCAGCTATGCACAGTTTAGTTTCAACTCTAATAAAACAGCCCTGATCTAACTAATTGAGTCCTTCAGGCTGGTATGAAACCTACAGGTAAGTGTGTTAGACAAGGGTTGGAACCAAACTGTGCAGGGCAGCAGTTGCTTGACACCCCTGCTTTAAACAATTTCTTGTGAGATTTTTATTTTACTTATTTAACTATTTAAAGCTACTCTAATGAAAATGAAGGTGCCATTTGTAAAAAAAAAAAAAAAAGAAAAATGTCAGTTCTGTCATCGCTTATTCACTTAATGTCATTCCATGTCTATATCCTGATATTTTCTCACCACTTATTTCCTCTACATCTAATCCTCTGAGTCACTCTCTCCACCTCCTCATTTAACATGAATAGACTCATTGTCCTGGAAATAACTGTTTGTTTTGTATCAGCAAGTTCTGTGGATTATTATAATTTTCATTGTGTGCAGTCATTATTAAAGTTTCCCTGAAGTGTCTTTGAACTCACAGCTTTGTTTTGATATGTCACAGACTTTATGTTGAACACAAATGAAGATATTTTGAAGAATGCTCAACCACCCACTTCCATAGCTGAAAAAAATACTATGAAAATCAATGTGTGCCATGTAATAGCATTCTTCAAAAAGTCTTATGTTGTGTTCAGCAGAAGAAAGAAACCCAAGTAGGTTTTGAACACATGGAGAGGGAATAGTAGTGGCTGATTTTTTATTTTTGGTTGAATTGTCCCTTTAAGCACTGACAAAACTTATCTATCCTTTGTTGTTGTTTGTTGCAGCTCATGTTTCGTAAGATGAGGGGTCTCAGTGAGTTTCCGGAGCACTCTCCCTCTATCGGAGACGTCTTGTCCCATTTAACGTCTACAGTGGAGCTTGACTTCGGGGCAGGACACCCTCTCCATGTCACAATGCTGCCCAATCCTTCCCACCTGGAGGCCATCAACCCTGTGACACAGGGAAAAACACGAGGCCGACAGCAGGTCAAACAGGACGGCGACTACTCCACTGACCCTCATTCACGACCGGGAGACAAAGTCATCTGCCTGCAGGTCCACAGCAATGTTTTTATTTTCCAGATGAGTAACCCTCTCTGTGAACAATTTACGCAACATTACAGACCTTGCTGATGCATAATACATATGTTTTTTTTTTTATCTGTTCTGTTCAGGTTCATGGCGATGCTTCATTTTCAGGACAAGGAATAGTACCGGAAACCTTCACCTTGTCAAATCTCCCCCATTATAGAGTGGGTGGAAGCATCCACCTCATTGTGAACAATCAAGTGGGCTACACCACTCCCTCTGAGAGGGGAAGATCATCTCTCTACTGTAGTGATGTTGGTATGTCATTTTTATTTATTTATATATTAATCATTGATCATTGATGGTAAAGTAAATCAAATGGTCCTATTTTTGGAATTGTTATTTTTATGCTGTAAACCAGAGATGCCCCAAAGTAGGGCCTGCAGGCCAAAGCTGGCCCATAGTAGCCTTTGATTTGCCCACCTTCCTATCTGTGAAGAGAGGGAGAATGATGGGGATGGGTTGGACAGAATGCCTTTAAAAGAGATTGTCTACTTTAACTTAACCTTTTGTTTGTTTGTTTTATTGTTAAGCTAAAAAAACTCATTGACAGTTTTAATTAAATGTTAATTTTTTTTAAATAAACATATTGTCGCTCGACAGATTCAGAAGACATCAGTGAGAAAATCAAGGCAGAGGGCAGGAGCAGATTCACTAATGTTTTCAGCATTTAACTTGATAGTGTTATAAATGGAATTGTTTATGCTTTCATAGTAATAAGTTCATTATAAAATGTAGTAATAATAATAATACTTTAGTTAATAAAATTAAAGTCATGTTTTTTGTTTATTTTTAAATATGTTGAAATGAATTAGGAAAATTACCTATGACAATTTTGTACCTTCAGCCCAAAACCCAATCAAGTTTGGTTTTTGGCCCTTCAAAAGCAAAGGTTTGGGCGCCCCTGCTGTAAACAGTTTGAAATGACTATCAAATGGACTCCGGTAAACATTATTGCGATTTTAATTTGAAACTTACTTAATATTATTACTATTATTTTTTTTTTGTTACAACTATTTACATTTTTTTAAATGCTTGATTATTAAAAAACTGAAATGTATTAATTTTTTCATTTAATGTAATATTGTTGTATTATGTGATTTATATTAAATGGGTAAAATAGTTTGTCCTACTTTTAGTCTATAGCTGATCATATTTTCTGCACAAATGTCAAGTTGTTTAGAGATTTTATTTATTTATTTTCTATTTATTTTATTTATTTATTTATGTTAATTTCTTTATTATTATTATTATTATTATTAAATTATGTAAGTAATTTTTATATAATTATGTTACTATAATTACTATAATAATAATTATTAAAGATTTATTGTATGTAATACTGCTATAATGTATTATTGCAATTATGAATTTTTTTATGAATTCAATTTAAATTATTATTATATTGATCATTCAATGTAGAAAAACAAGTAAAAACCTATTTTCATTTCACGTCTGTAGATTCTTTTGCTTTTGTCATTTTGTATTTTTTAAGGAATGCTATACTTTATTATTTTTTAATAGTTAAATTAAAATTTAAATAAAATATTTAACTTTTTATTTCTTTTAAATGACAAAATGCTTTTAGGGGTAAAAACTTCCATTATTCAAATTTATCTATTAAAAGTTTAGATGATATTTTAACTAAACAAAAGTACCAACAGCACTGTTTATGTTTATAGTCAACTAAAACTCTCCAACACACAAAATGTAAACATAATTTTTTTTCCACACCCTAACAACACTTCTTGCTATTCTGAATCTTGTGTCATTCAGGTAAAATGGTGGGATGTGCAATAATCCATGTGAACGGCGATGATGCTGAAGAAGTCCTCAGAGCGACCCGGCTGGCGGTGGAGTACCAGCGACGCTTCAGAAAAGACGTCATTGTCGATCTGCTTTGTTACCGGCAGTGGGGCCACAATGAGCTGGACGAACCCTTTTTCACAAACCCTGCAATGTATAAAATAATACGGTATGTGCAGCTCACAACTTTCAAAAACCCTCATCTTGTAGCTTAATGCTAAAATGCTAGCCACTTTTTTACACCCATTCCATGTAAACACTTTAGTAAGAACACAAAATTGTGCGTACGCCTACTAGTGTAATTTTCCTCCTATCAAGGTCAAGAAAAAGCATCCCAGATTCCTATGCTGACCAGCTGATCTCTGAGGGTCTGATGACAGACGAGGAGCGCAGTCAGATCAAGACCAGCTACTACGCTACGCTCAACAACCAGCTGACTAACATGACCCTCTACAGCCCTCCACCCACAAACCTGCAGGGCCGCTGGGGAGACCTGGTGGAGCCCCAGAATAGAGTCTCGTGCTGGGACACTGGCGTTGCACAGCCCCTGCTGCAGTTTGTTGGAGCCAAATCAGTGGACATACCTGAGGAGATCATTCTGCACAGTCACCTGAGGAAGACACACGTGCAGGTAAAAATCCATCCTGGACCTCATTTTGGGCTCTTGTTGACAATTTTAAGATCCTGTAGTAAGGCAGTAGTTGGTGACTGAAACCAAACATTTCTGAAATCTCTGGACAGAGTCTAAATATCATAAGTCAGTGTGCACACTGTTTTCTCCTTTTTGATTCGCCAACATTCGCCAATTCTGCACGATTGCGACAAATGCGTCACATATTATGCGTTGTTCGCACGGCAAGACAGTAATCCGACTTGCAAGCAACCCATCACAAAAGGCTTTTATCACCCTCTAGTGGTTGGACATGCAGTTTAAAGTCCACATAAACCAGAAGTGTGACCATTTTATTTTTGTATTGTGACAAGAAATGGAATATTAAACAAGAAAAAAGTGAGTGTGGATTGTTTTTTCTAATTTGAGCTGATTGGATGTAATAGATAAGGCATTTATTTCATAAAGAAGCTATTTGAACGCTGTTTCTGGAGAATTTTGATTGATTTTAAAATGTATAAATAATTGAATATGTATGAAGACAGTTGTGCTTTGTCTACTAAAGAGAGAAAATGGATTGATTTATGGTTAATACAAGCAAGACGTTGTATTGATGTATGTTGGAAAAATGTTAATCACCCCTCCGTTGGATTTTGGTTGAGAAACCCTATAACAGGGGTCTCAAACTCGCGGGCCATTTGCGGCCCTCAGTGCAATATTTTGTGGCACGCGCCGACCCCTGTACACTTACAGAATCAGCGGAGCAGGGAGAGAGAGCGCTCCCCGCTCCGCTGATTCTATCCGTACACAGCGGTCACTGGCATTCCCCGCCCGCCGTGTTGTCGCGCGCGTTCTGATCAGCTGTGTTGTCGTGCGCATACTCAAGAGCGGTGTTATCGCGCGCCTACTGAAGGGCGGGACCGAGGGTGTGTCATGTCGCGGGGGCACTTTTGATCACTTTGGAAGGGCGCTTTCTATGCAAGACTAAAAAGGGCATGTGCTCTGCACAGGTTGAGCCCTATGTGTGCACGTGCCTGCCCTGCATCTTATATATATTGATATTATATGTAGATACAGACTGGTACAGACTGATGTGACTGGAGTGGGGTGGGGGTGTTTTATTTATACATATATACGCCTTTTTTTAGGTGAGGGAATGGAAGTTTTGAGTGAGTTCCCCCACTTTTTTCCCCAGGACTTCAATAAGTCAAAGTACAGGTCTAGACTTAATGATGATCATCTTCAAGCCATACTGAGGGTCTCAACTGCTTCCGCTCTAAAGCCAAATGTGGTTCAGATTTGTGAGAAGAAGCGCTGTCAAGTCTCTGGCAGCAAGGAGTAGGCAAAAGATGCCATGTTCAGAAGAACTGTTCATAATCTTCCCTCAATGTTCTATTAATGTTCAGGACACTTCATGTTCAGAAGAAATAATTAAAACTGTTAATAATGACATTTGAGGACTTTTTTTGTGTGAAATCCCTTATGCGGCCCAGCCTCACCCAGACTTTGCCTCCTGCGGCCCCCAGGTAAATTGAGTTTGAGACCCCTGCCCTATAACATGTTTGGCTCTTGAAAAGCTCACATATATAATAAGGAAAAAGTCCGCTGAATTTTGTGATATGTGAAAAATTAAGATATTGAAGAAGCTTTTGAAGTCTGAAGTTGTGAAATGTGAATTGGTGTTTGATTAGGATTATTTTGTATTTTTATGTATTTTAATTTTTTAAATAATGATTATTAATTAATTTTTATTTTTCTCTAAACCTGTCTGGGGCACGTTTTGTGGTTTGATTTATTGTAAAACCTTGAAAAAACGTAAAGATATGGTATACATAAAAATGTCTAAATAATTGTCTTGCTCCTTTACAGGCACGTCTGCAGAAACTAGAAGAGGGCACAAAATTGGACTGGTCCACAGCGGAGGCTCTGGCGTTTGGCACATTGCTATGCCAGGGTAAAGTGTTCATTGTTTCTTTCATGTAATTGTCCAAAAAATAAAATGTAACATTAAAAAATACCAGAGTGGTTAACATTACTTTACTATTAAAAATACAATAGCGACTAATTAAAATTTACAATAAACTACCGTTTACATTATTATTCATTAACCTAGAAAATGCTAATACATCAACCCACAGAAAGTATTAGCATAACATCTAGATTCCAAGACAAAAACACCACCAAAAGCAGGTGGTGTTAGGAAAGCCTCCCAGTCTGCATTTACACTGCAGATCTTGATAGTCAATTCCGATTTTGTGACTGTATCCGATTTATTTATTTATTTTTTGCTGACCTGCTTACATCATCTTTTAAAAGTGACTCGTTTGCGATCGTCTGCATTTAAACAGCACACGGCAAAGGCGCAATGACCAGGAAAAAAAAGACCGGGCGCTGACTAACAGCTGATAATTAAAGAGTGCTCTTTTCTCTATTCCTGTATGTAATCTTAGACAAGCTGTTTTACTTTAGTATATGACAGAAAGGTTCCCATTTGTCCACCTTCTTCTGATATCTAGGCCAGTGGTTCTCAAACTGTGGTACGTGTACCACTAGTGGTACGCGGGCTTCCCACTAGTGGTACGCGGAGGAAGAAAATATGTCATGTACATGCTACATATATTTCAAAATTTATCAAAAATGATGTATATAATATGCCATATATGACATATAGCCTATATTTCTGAGGTAATCTGCCACGTTTTTTTAACAGTGCAGTTGTAGCTGCTTTACTGGGCCTACTGTATTTCAATACTGCTCATTTTGGTGGTACTTGGAGAGACTATTTTTTTGAAGGTGGTACTTGATGAAAAAAGTTTGAGAACCACTGATCTAGGCTTTTTTAAACCTTTAGGCATATTAATGTAATGTCTATTGCGTAATTTATGCTTGTGATGTAGCTATGCACTAGTTTTATATTAGTTTATATTGGTTTCGTGGCGGACTTTGCGCTTTTTCGCTCTCGTTAACATGCTTAAATACCTGTGCTAAATGACAATATGAAAGCTCTTTAAGTCCTCGTGTATGACATTTAGGGTTTGGACTCTGCTGAAGCCTGTTCTGAAAGTGTCAGACTTGACGTCATTCGCTATGATTTTTAATGATGCGCGACTCGCATTGACAGGTGAAAATCCGATTGACCTGCTCACACTGCAGACACGAAGGCACAGATCTGATTCATATCGGATAAATTACCACATATGAACAAGGCCTGAATCGGAATCCATGTGATTTGTTCCTGCTTACACGTACATGAGCCATAAAGGGTCTGTGCCACATGGGAGAAAAAAGACAACGGCGCTTTCTCGTACTGTTGCCTCACTTCGCCGGCACTTCCTTGTACTGTTGCCTTAACCTCACTTCACCGCCGCTCGCAATGTTAAAGTGTGGAGTGAAGGTCAAGCGCCCCTTTACTTTATAGCATAGTGATTGGATGTTTACTCGTGGGGAGGAGTTTCCTCATCTCAGCTCATGGATTTAGGGACACACACAGTCAATTCGGGGAGATATAAAATGCACATAAATTATTTAAACGCAAAACTGAGAAAACAATTCACAAACATGTATTGAACCATGGAGGTCGTACCGTACAGATCAATATAATATTGAGAACCGTGGCATCCCTAGTGTGAACATACCTGACGATAAAGCTCTTTCTGATTTCTGATTCTATTGACCGTGTACATTCATAGATTAACATCAGTGTTCTGTATATATTTATTACAGGGTTTAATATCCGTATCAGTGGTCAGGATGTGGGTCGGGGAACGTTCAGTCAGCGCCACGCTATGGTTGTGTGTCAGGAGACCAACGACATGTTCATCCCACTCAATCACATCAGCTCTGAACAGAAGGGCCACTTGGAGGTAAACCGGTCAAGGACAAATGCTCATATTTGCATTTATATTGTCATTTATCACTTCTATATTATGCCGTTTTAGCATGTGCTGTTTGGTAGAAAAGAAAGGGATTCCAGCACTACTTTTGACAAACTTTTTTTTTTTTTTTTTTTTTAGAAATGCTGCCTCATTTTTTCCTTTAAAAAAAAAATAATTTTTCAAATATCTTTGATATGTGTTTTTAATGCGCTAAGGAAGGCTTTTAGGCCAAAACGTGCTAGCAACAACACTGATAAATTTATCTTCTTATTATTTAAGGCTTGCTGATTAATCAAAGGTGATTTTTTTTTTTTTTTTATTCGCATTATGTCAGTAATTTAATCGGGTGATGACGAAATGGAGATAATCGTTTTGACAGCTGTGAACTATGACTGTGCAGTAAATGCTCCACGTGAAAATACCACATTTACATAACGTGTTTTCAGTCCAAACTCACTTCCTCACTTTAGTTCAGCGTTTAAATTCGAGTGTTTAAATGTTCTGTTTATAATACAAAGCTATGGGTTTCTTCTTTGTGATGTGTTTAGAGTTTTGCATGAGAGCGCCCTCTGGCATTTAGGAGGATATTTACTGCTACTTGCACAACTATGCTTCCCTGACAAGATGTGCATGACAGTCGCAGCTTTCAATCTCATTTGTGAATTCATTTCGATTAATCGTCCTGGCCTAGTTTTTTTAATTTATACAGTTGAAGTCCGAATCTTTAGCCCTCCTGAGTTATTAGCCCCCTGTATATTTGATTTACCAATTTATGTTTAGAAAAGAAGATTTTTCAACACATTTCTTAACATAATAGTTTTAATAACTCATTTCTAATAACTTATTTATTTTATCCTTGCTATGATGACAGTAAATAATACTTTGTTTATTATATAAATATAGTGAAGAACTAAATATTCTTTTAAGATACTAGTATTCAGCTTAAAATGACATTTAAAGGTTTAACTAGGTTAAAAAGGCAAGTTAGGGTAATTAGGCACGTCGTATGGCCCGTTTCCACTGAGTGGTACGGTACGGTTCGGTTTGGTATGCTTTTAAGGCCGTTTCCACTGTCAAAAGGCGTACCGAACCAAACTGTACCGTACCACTTTTTCGGCACCCTTTCGAAAGGGTCCCAAACACAAGAAAGGCTACCAAAAGGCGGAGCTAGAAGTGCAGCTGAACGCTATTGGTTTACAGAGATACGTCATTCGCTTGCGCAACAAGCCAGAATGAAAACAAACTACCTGCCATGTTTGAAATACACAGCGAGAGATTACAGCGGAATTATATATACATATAATAATGACCCATGATCGATCCATGCTCAAACAAACATTGTCGTTGTCTTGATGAACAGCCATAAAACCATGCAGTAGAGCAGAATCTACCCTGTGCCTCGTAGTTTTTTTAATAGCCAGTCTGAAGAGGGAGCGGTTTCGCTTTCTTCCTTGCGCTCGCTGCACGTCTATATCTGAACTTCTTGAGCTGATAATAAAAACGTGCACCTGATTATAGACAAGCTTTGGAAACCCGATCCAGTGAGAAGCTGACAAACGCGAGAATGACACATTCAGAAAGAAAGGGACAAACGCGAGAGTAAAGCGCAGAAAAAAGGGGAAGCCAAGGAGCATGTTATTCCTGCAGCAAACGTGAACAAGCTGCCTTGTTTTAATTTTTATCATCACCTTTTGGACTAATATGAACTGGGAAGAATGAAATGACTCTCTAACAGAGAGGCTATACGTGCTGCTGAAGATTACAGACACAGATGAGAGGTTTTCACTGACTCTAGGCTATGTTTTGTGTTGCTTTAAACCTAAATAAGGACGAAATGTCTGCTGTGTGTAGTTTTTCAGTAGTTGGTAACATATCAGAGACTGTAAGGGGCTGTATGTGTTCATATATGTTCATTTATTTATTTAATATAATTGCAGACGTTACAGTAGGCTATTTCGCACTGTCATTGATCTGCAGTTATAATCAACTCATGTTCATAGAAAAGTTAGTAATAAACATTTATACACAAGTATTTATGTGTGTAAAGCATCTGTTTGGTGAGAAGTGCTTCTCATATAAAATGTGAACGACCTGTGCAGCTTTATTGTAGACATTTCCTCAAGCGAGAATGATGCAACTGAAACTTTCTGTTATTCACCACGCCCACCATAAGGGTACCCTTGGTAGTGGAAAAGCAAGCCTGATAAAGGTTACCGACCTGAACCGTACTGTACTGTACCAGTCAGTGGAAACGAGCCAATAGTATAACGATGGTTTGTTCAGTAAAGGATCGAAAAAATATAGACCTTAAAAGGGCTCATAATATTGACCCTAAATTGGTTTTAAAAAATTCAAAACTGCTTTTATTGTAGCCAAAATAAAACAAATACAACTTTCTCCAGAAGAAAAAATATTATCAGACGTACTGTGAACATTTCCTTGCTCTGTTAAACATAAATCTAATAATTTTGACTTTAACTGTGTGTGTGTGTTTGTGTGTGTTTGTGTGTGTGTGTGTGTGTGTGTGTGTGTGTGTGTGTGTGTGTGTGTGTGTGTGTGTGTGTGTGTGTGTGTGTGTGTGTGTGTGTGTGTGTGTGTTTGTGTTTGTGTGTGTGTGTGTGTGTTCTGGCAGGTGTGTAACAGTGCTCTCTCTGAGGAAGCGGTTCTGGGTTTTGAGTATGGGATGAGCATTGCTCAGCCTCGACTGCTGCCCATCTGGGAGGCTCAGTTTGGAGATTTCTTCAACGGTGCCCAGATTATATTTGATACTTTCCTCTCTGGAGGTGAGTATATCCATTAACTTAAAAGCAACAAGTTAACTTTACTTAAAAAGTGAGTAAAGCCGTTAATTTAAAAGTGATTAGTTAACTTAAAAAATGTGAGTAAACCCCATTGATTTAAAAGCAACAAGTTGGCTCTACTTAAAGTGAGTAAACCCCATTGATTTAAAAGCAACAAGTTGACTCTACTTAAAGTGAGTAAACCCCATTGACTTAAAAGTGATTAGTTACTTAAAAAAATTAGTAAACCCATTGCTTTTAAAGAGATTATTTGACTTTACTTTTAAAAAGTGAGTAAACTTATTATTATAACTCAATTTTTATAATTATGCACAATCTTTGTTTACTTAATCATTTAACTCAGACTTACTTTTTTAAGTAAAGTCAACTAATTGCTATTTACAGTGTATTGTGCAGATCATTTGTCAAATATATATATTCATAAAGCCTAGATCCTGTTGTTCGCTTTTTAAGGTGAGGCTAAATGGCTCCTGCAGAGTGGACTGGTCATTTTACTGCCACACGGGTACGATGGGGCCGGTCCTGAGCATTCATCTTGCCGAATCGAGCGCTTCTTACAGGCGAGTGCTAACAGGACTCTGTCTCATGGTATCTCTGATCATCTCTCTAACTGTGTTTTATCCTCCTGCAGCTCTGCGACAGTAAAGAGGAAGGTGTGGACGGGGACACGGTCAACATGGCGGTGGTGAATCCCACACTTCCAGCTCAATACTTCCATCTTTTGAGGAGGCAGATGATCAGAAACTTCCGGAAACCGCTGATCGTGGCCTCTCCCAAGACTCTGCTGCGCTTTTCTGTGCGTTTCAGATGTGAACGCTCTCTATCAAATGCTTGTGTTTTTGCTTTAACTTTTAAATTAGACGTATTGTCCTCTGTTTGCCACTAGGGGGCAGTGTCAGGCTTGGCTGATATGGCACCAGGAACGTCCTTTAAGCCGATTATTGGTGATTCTTCTGTGAACCCTGCAAGGTATCCTTCTTTCTTTTATTCACTTTTTATTAAATTTAGTTTTTTATTAACTGTATTGTTTGTAATAAATAATAATATAATAAGATATGCTGACTGAAGCTGCCTTTATTTGTTCATAAATGCAGAATTTAATATAATATTGTATTATATAATGGTATTTTAATGTATATTTAAACATATTTATTCCTGTAATGCAAAGATGAATTTGTTACACCATTACTCCAGCTCATAATCCTCAGAAATACAATTTATTTGCCAATTAGGAATTGATTATTATTTTCATCCATTCATTTTTTTGTCGGCTTAGTCCCTTTATTAATCCGGGGTCGCCACAGCGGAATAAACCGCCAACCTATCTAGCACATTTTTACGCAGCGGATGCCCTTCCAGCCGCAACCCATCTCTGGGAAATGATTATCATTTTATTTGTTATTATTATCATTATAATAAGCGTTGAAAATGTTGTACGATTTTACAGTTTTAATGTTTATACAGTCACTTCTGACCCTTTAGTGCTCTTCTGCCGAATAAATATAAACAAATAAACCTTACTGTCATCAAACTTTTAAATTATTAACATAAAAAAGCACTCCGCACTATTCTTATGCTGTAACCCAAATCGTTTGCGCTCTCTTTATTTTTGCAGTGTGCAGCGGGTTCTATTTTGCTCAGGTAAACATTACTATGCCCTGCTGAAACACAGAGAGACGATACCTGAGGCGGAAAAAAACACAGCGCTAGTCAGGGTCGAGGAACTGTGTCCTTTCCCCACAGAAGCTCTGCAACAGGAACTAAATAAATACACAAACGCCAAAGGTGAGCTTGCTCATATGGACATCTTTTATTCATGGCACACTCAAATCATTACGTTAATTAGAGTTCTTTTACATTGGTATTGTGGACATAAGCAGCTTTTTAAGGACTTTGTAAGAACTCATAAACGTATTTCAAAAATAAGATCTCTCCCTGAACTCTCACTGTTATTACTATCAAACATGGTAACAGCTAAAATGCTAACATGAAATAAAAATCTAATGTTTTTATACACAAGTACACTATTTTCACTTTTGGGTGAACTCTCCCTATTTTTACTTTTAAACATGCTAAAATGCTAACATTCAATAAAAATCCAATATTTTTATACACAATAACACTATTTTCACTTTTGGGTGAACTCTCTCTATTTTTACTTTTAAACATGCTAACATTCAATAAAAATTAAATGTTCACTTTTGGGTGAACTCTCTCTGTTTTTACTTTTAAACATGCTAACAGCTAAAATGCTAACATTCAATAAAAATTAAATGTTCACTTTTGGGTGAACTCTTTCTATTTTTACTTTTAAACATGCTAACAGCTAAAATGCTAACATTCAATAAAAATTAAATGTTCACTTTTGGGTGAAGTCTCTCTATTTTTACTTTTAAACATGCTATCAGCTAAAAATGCTAACATTCAATAAAAATCCAATGTTTTTATACACAAGTACACTATTTTCACTTTTGGGTGAACTCTCTCTATTTTTACTTTTGAACATGTTAACAGCTAAAATGCTAACATTCAATTAAAACCAAATGTATTAATGCACAAAAGTGGCGCAAATATCTTCCTCATCACTCCCTTTTGTATTTCAGAGTTCATCTGGAGTCAAGAGGAGCCACAGAACATGGGCTGCTGGTCATTTGTGTCACCGAGGTTTGAAAAACAGTTAGCCTGCAAGGTCAGTTTTACCACCTCATGCTAACGAAGGCCCTTAGCCAATGATTTAATCACCCTTCAGACTGTCTTGCTGTATCCGAAATCGCCCCCTATACCCTCATTCACTATTCTCTACATTAGTCCATTACTATAGTTTACTTAAAGGTTTCCAGTCAGACCCTGTGATGGTTATTTAACACTTAGCGAGCTGTCTATTAGTAATGAAACAAAGACCTTTGATTTCTACCATTTATGGAAACATTACATGTATATTTTTTGAAACTTACACCAATTGGATTGTGCTGTGGATGCCATCTAGTGGTCAGAGCCAGAAATTCATTCAGCGTGCGAATTCTAATGCTGCGTTCACACCAGACGTGGATGAAGCGTTAAGCGCAAGTAATTGTAAATGTTAAGTCAATGCAAAGACGTGAATAGACATTCTTCAGCAAGATTCGCATGAATGAGGTGGTGCCAGTTGAGCGTTTACCGGGCAAGTTGGAAAATCTGAACTTCAGCGGACATTTGCTCCGCATTAACCAATCAGAAGCTTGCTCTTGTAGGGGACTGATTATGACGTAGCGCCGGTTGTTGGTGTCCCGAGAGGAAATCCTCTTACCGACACCGACAACAGCTCATCAAACTGGTCTGGCTCAGACTGTAGCACTGCTGAAAGCTTCCATCATCCAGGTATAGTTTCTGGAGTAGTTGATGAACTCACAGAGCTGGGTGCACCTATGAATGGATCTAGTGGACTCGGCGCCGAATGATTATACAATGTTTCTTAGCCTTCATAAAGCACATAAACACAGCTATTCTCCTAATAAAATCCATGTTAGCCATTTAGCAATGAAGCTAGAGTCTACGGGCGTACAGAAGCCCTGTCCATTATGCGAATCCTTGTCTATTGTTAAGTGAATTTGATGCGCGAATAAAGCGAGTAAACTCAATGTTCACATGCCTATTTACGCATGATTTATTTGTGCGTTCAGCGTCTGATATGAAGTGGACACAGCATTATGGGTTTTTTTTTTTTTAGCTGTTGAGTGTGCATAGGTTAGATGCTGCGTTCCAATTCACATACTGTCTGACCTAAATAGTATTCGTAAATAGAATTAGTATGTCCATAACCGTAGTGTGTTGAAAAGTTCCTGGGTGGTTTACTTTTTCTAGTAAAAACTTGATGTGTAGTACGATCCGTGCTCTAATTGCTAATAGTGCCCACAATACATTGACATGAATTCAATTAAAACTACAAAAAATGTAAACGAACTACAAACATGGCGGACATGCGAGATCAACCAGTGACTAGTAATATCTAGTCAGTTGGAAAATTATTTGAATCACATTTTTTTTGTGTTCTATTTCATCTCCTAAAACAATGTAAACTTGTATAAAGATATCTTTGGATATTAAATTAACTAAATGCATAATTACCAGGGCTTGACATTAATACCTGCCAACCCGCCAAATGTGGGTAGATTTCATCTGTGGCAGTTTAGACTGACACCTCCACTAGCCACTTTGGCTGGTTGCATATTGCATATATATATATATATATATATATATATATATATATATATATATATATATATATATATATATATATATATATATTAAATTGTCAGTGCTGCCTTGTCAATAAAGATTCAAATTTTAGGTTGGGACCGTGTGTCGATATGTGCGCAAATGTGACCTTACAATCATTTTCCCCAGTAATTATCGTCCTTCACAATAACATTGTTCTAATAGGAGATTAACATTGTTCTAATAGGAGATTAACTGCATTTATCTATAGTTAGCTGGTGATCTGGGACCTTTAGCATGGACAGACTGCTGTGTGTAGTCCTATGCTGAGTTCAGACTGCATGATTTTAGCCTCGATTTTGATTTGCTGACAGGTTTTGAGAAATCGCAGACAAATGCCTGAAATCACAGGCAAATCGATGCTCGTTCACGCGAGTGACAATCACACAATGTGAACTATCAAAGATACAATCTGAGAGAATCACTGATGAGTCCCCAATGCCTGTGAGATATTTGGCATGCTAAATATCTGGAGCTGTCGGCGATTCAAATCATGCCGTGTGAAATGAGTTTTGACTAAAAATAACATCAGCGATTACCTACAGCTAATGAAAGAGTGGCATTCACTAGTGTGTGTACCTCTAGGCCAGCAGGAGGTTGGGAGAGAAGTTAAAAGCGTTCACTTTCAGTTTATTTGGACCCAAGAAATAGAGGAAAAACTAGTGTAAATTTGGCAGGAGCACCCGTGTCTGTTTGACGTGTCATACAGAAAGTCAAAAAAGAAAGTTGAGGACAAATTCCTAACTCCCTTCAAACCCAGGTGAGCAAATATGTATATTTCTACCCCATTAAAGGCTTATTTTTCATTGTGTAGTTGTTAAAAAATGATATACCACGTGTTTTTGGCTGTGAGACGTAGTTTGGATGAAGTTGTCGGCGATTCTTCCTCTTGTAAAGTCATGCAATGTGAAAGCCCCTGTCGTCGATCCATCTTGCAGTGTAAACACTGCAGTGACTGAACCAAGCCCAGAAAGTCATGCAGTGTGAAAACATCCGTGACACGACTACTTTGGAAATCATGCAGTCTGAACTCTGCATTAGATGCATGAGAATATGTTTTAAATGTCAGTTGTTTTTTAAGAACATTTTTGTTGAATAAAATGTTGTATTTTACTTGTTTTGATGCATTTTTTTATTTGTGGCAAGTAAATAAGTAGTTTTAGGAAATAATAATCAGATAAAAAAAACATTAAATCCTTAGTCTTGAGCCCTAAAAAGTCCTGTGAAATGTGCAATGCGACACTATAAAAACCACAGACCACATGCAAGGTCACAACACACAGAAAAAGTAAACTAACGAGGAGGCATGTGGACGTAACACAAAATTTTAACACAAAATAAAGTAATTTTAGCATGCCTGCATATAAAATATATTTTCCCAACAATAAAATTGTGGGTAGTGAAAATTGTGAGTGGCTAGTAACATTGGAAAACTACTAGCCACAGTGGCTGGCAATCAAAAAAGTTAATGTCAAGCCCTGACAATTACTGTCCTGAGGAGATTTCTCTGCATGAAAGACTCGTGAACGGCAGATTAATGTGCTGATGAATTGTGTAGCATCCACCTGGATGATGCGACGGCAGCCATATTGCGCCAGACCACACACCAGCTGATGTGGATGATGTGTCAAGATGATTGACAGGGGATTTAATTAAGCAACCTAATGGTTTGTTAATGAGGAAAGTAGTACGTGCCAATGTTTGCACACTCCTGTGTTACACACTTAAACAGATGTACTATATCTTCTTCTTCAAAAAAAGTACATACTTTTAGGTTGTAATATTATTATGCAAATTAGGACGCAGTGGTAGACTCTGTATTGTTGTGCACTTCATAGTGTCCACTATGGTTTTGGAGACCACTAAAAATGGCTGCTCCCTCGAATAGTGCACTACATAAGGGTATAGCCGGTGATTTCAGATACAGCCCATGTCTCTTCAGTTCATGACACTCATCTGATTTACTGATGTCATTTTCAGTTGCGGTTGGTCAGCAGACCCGCATTACCCGCTCCGGCTGTAGGCATCGGAACGCTTCACCATCAGCAGCATGAAGCCATCCTGACTTCGTCTTTCTCCTGAGTCTGCACAACTGTAAACTTCAACAAATGGCCGTCTGCTATTGCACGCCGTCTACAAACACAGCCTGACGTTTGCTGTCAGAGCACTACACAGCGGCAGGTTTGACAGGTTTGACTCTTATTCCCTTGCTTATAAGGGAGCGTCTGTTAACTGAACGTTTATTACTGGCATCCTGAAGGGGTTTGTTATCAGTATATAGTTTTTAAGGTATCATAATTGATATTTTGGATGCTTTTCTGTGGGTATACATGATTAGTGATTGTATAGAGATGATATTTTAAAAGAGGAGGCTGTTTGAGTATTGTGTGGTTAATTTCTTGAAGCACTTTTTGAAGTTTGATATATTTACAGGAGACTGTTGGGAGGAAAATAAATAATAGACATTATTACCGTAGCATTAAATTGAGTATTTCAATGTGAACTGATAGTGGGTCAGGATCATGTTCATGTGAACTTAAACAGATTTTTATTACATTTATCAGATGAATGTATTTCAATGTGAAAAGTATTACTTGCAAGAATTTTAGAGCTGAACATGATGAAATCTAATTTTGCTCGCAAAGTTGCTGAATGGTTTACATGTGTTTTTTTTAACATGCCCATCATAAACCCATCCAAATCTTTAAATCTCTTCTGTTTTTGGATTATATGCATTGTTTTCAGTGGAATGAAACTGGTACTTTGTGCTTGAGAGCTGGTTCTGAAAATAAAACGATCAAAATGAGAAAAGGTTGATCTTTTGCTATCAACATTCTCATATTGTAAAGCACATGTTAAAAAATAAACGTTGGTCTGTCTGTCTTCAGGATTGATGTTTACCTGTGATCATGAATATTAATCAAAGGAACGGAATACCAGGAAAAACATCCACAGATCAGTTTTGAAGTTATTTAGCTTTTTCATTATTTACTGATTTACGGAGAGACGAAAACAATAAAACTGTATTTGTAAAATTATCTGTGTAAAATCATATTCATTGTTTTCATGGAAAGTTTTAGAAATACATTTTTCTAAGAGTAATTTAATACATTTTTAAATTCATTTTTTAATTTTAACTAAACATGTTAATAAAAAAAATGAATTTTTCAAATGTATAAATTACATTTTAGAAGTGATTGATATATGTTTGTAAAATTGAAAATGTTTGTAAAATTGAATGGGATGACCTGAAATGATTAACTAAATTACTAAATAAATACAATGCAATAATGTGCAGGAATACATGCACACTACTGGTCAAAAGTTTGGGGTCAGTTTTTTTTTTATGTTTTTTTTTTAAACAAAAAATATTCTGTTCATAAAGGCGGCATTTATTAAATGTAAAAATATGTATTATAATTTTAATTAACTGCTTTCTTATTGTATGTAGTTTTAAATGAAATTTTTACTCCAGTCATTATTGCTTTTATTACTATTACAATTAACAATTATAATTTTATTAATAATAATAATAACAATTATAATTAATATTAGAGTGATCTCTGAAGGATCATGTGACTGAAAACTGGTGTAATAAAGCTGTAAATTCATTATTAAACTTGCTGGAATAAATTAATGGAATAAATAAGTTACATTAGCAACTACTTTTGAACGATTATTATTTTATAGTGCAATAACATTTCACAACTAGGCTATATATATATATATATATATATATATATATATATATATATATATATATTAGGGCTGTAACGGTATGAATTTTTCACGGTATGATAATCGTCTAAAACAATACCACGGTTTGACGGTTTCGCGGTATACGGTATGTTACAAATGTTACAAAATAATAGAACAGTGAAGCAAATTTGACTTTTTCCAAATAATATATTTTTAGTTACTATAAACAACACCACTTACAATGAACAAATAAAAATAAGAAAATAATAAATAATGTGTCAAAGTCCAAATAAACATGGTGCAAATCCTCAGTAAAAAATAGATATAAATATTTACTATACTATAAATAGTTACATAACGAAACTAGATTCAATATGGAACATCCTTAGGTTTTATGTGCCAGCATGGATATGGTTGTCTATCGATATGGATTTGGATATGGTTGTCTGCAATGCAGACAAACAGCTGCATCTTCATTTGCGTCTTTTGAAAACAGCAAGAGCAGCAGTTCGTCTTTGCTGTGTCACTGTTTTGTCATGTTTCTGTGCTGCTGTGCATGCAAAAGTACTTAGTATGAGAATTATTTCATGAAAAACTTTTTTTTTTTGCGTTTTATTTAGCCGCGCATAAATGTATGCCTTTCTCTCATTCCGTGTTGTTCAAAAAGCTTGGTCCACAAACAAAAGCGAAACCTATGCTTATTGGTTGTGATATAGCGAGTTTGAACCAATCTGGGCATGGAGGAGGGACAATGCATCAATGTATCATGTCTGATTTGTCCGGAGACACAGTGACGAGCGTTTCTTTGTCAAATCAGCGTTGTCAAATGTTGATGACGTAACCGCACTGATTCCGGAGCCTCTGAATGAGCCTCCGCGAATGTTATGTAATACAGCACTGGAAAGCTGAGATTCTCTTCTTTATTCCAATCTTTGAATTGTATGAATCGGATCAGCGGATCAAAAGTTATTAAACATTTAAGAGCAATACTTATTTTTAGCCGCTGGCGGCTGTCTCGGTCTTTAAGGGTTAAAACCGTTGATATGCAATTGTTCATGGTATGATAATCGTGCACGTTCAAATCGTGGTAAACCGTCATACCGGTATATTGTTACAACCCTAATATATATATATATATATATATGTATATATATATATATATATATATATATATATATATATATATATATATATATATATATAAATAAAATGCGAGGCAGTGGCGCAGTAGGTAGTGCTGTTGCCTCACAGCAAGAAGGTTGCTGGTTCGAACCTCGGCTCAGTTGGCTTTTCTGTGTGGAGTTTGCATGTTCTCCCTGCATTCGCGTGGGTTTCCTCCGGGTTTCCTCCGGTTTCCCCCACAGTCCAAAGACATGCGGTACAGGTGAATTGGGTAGGCTAAATTGTC
>NC_141045.1:8997500-9005000 GCF_052040795.2 Danio rerio | reverse complement strand
AGCCCAGAAGGAGACCCAGTCTTGTGTGAACACGTGCGATGATTGTTTTAATCTGACTGTTTGACTGCATGTCATCTGAGGTTCAGCAAAGCTTTAAAGTGCTGACTGTGGATTATATATATGACCGCAAAAAGGAACAGACTCAGATTATGCAGTCTTACTCTTTCTCAAGTCTTTCTCTCACTGTTTCCATGCACAGATTATTTTGTTTTGTCCACACCATTGCAGAAATGGTCTGATATTGCATGGATGATGTAATTTTTTCCAGATAATGACGCTGGAATGGCCATAATTCATCGTTAGCTGCATGAATCGCAGCAGAGGTCTTCAAATCTGCCTCCTGGAGACCCGTTTACTGCTGATTTCAGCTCCAGCATTAATTAAACACACCTGAACCTTCAAAGCTGCTGTGAAACTGGGCTTTGTTCCCATAGAATACCAATCATACGCATGCAAATGCCTCAGACCGGAAACGCAGGGACATGCGTCAAGTTTCGCAGGTCGCTACAGTGCAAAGTTAAAGCTAGGTGAACTCTGACCTGCCAAATCGCATGACTTGACTGCGTAAGACCAACCGAGGATCAAAACATGACCTCTTTGGACAGAAATTTAAAACGTGTAGCAATCGCTCGCTTTTTAAAAGCCTAATAATCTTGTTTATTCCCGCCTCTTTTCGCAGTGCCACACGACAGAATTTCACATTATGCATTCATTCATTTTCTTGTCGGCTTAGTCCCTTTATTTATCCGGGGTCGCCACAGCAGAATGAACCGCCAACTTATCCAGCACATTTTTACCCAGCGGATGTCTTCCAGCTGCAACCCATCTCTGGGAAAGATGTGTTCCACACACACTCATTCACACACACACACTCATACACTACGCACAATTTAGCCTACCCAATTCACCTGTACCGCATGTCTTTAGACTGTAGGGGAAACCGGAGCACCTGGAGGAAACCCACGCGAACGCAGGGAGAACATGCAAACTCCACACAGAAACGCCAACTGAGGTGAGGCTCGAACCAGCGACCCATCGACCTTCTTGCTGTGAGGCGACAGTACTACCTACTGCGCTACTGCTTCGCCAATTTCTCATTATCAAACTCTAATTTGACCGCCGCTTAATCAAGGTCTTTAGGGTTTTTTGGGAAAACTGAAGCAGGTGTATTTTTGGAGCAGGCTCAAATGAAGGGTGTTTACGTGACAGCTGGGCTATACGATAATTCGACAATGATAATTATCACGATATGTGCTTTCAATAAAACGATTATGACAGTTCTATAAGTGCTCGGTAATGTTTATGCACTATATCAGGGCTGTTCAATTGGCAGCCCACAAGCCGAACTTGGCCCGTGAGGCAATTTGTTCCGACCCTTCAGTGTGACCAAGACATCAAAAATAAATTTAGTTCAGTCGCAAAAAGGGCGATATAGTTATGAAGTGACATGCGTCTGTTCAGGAAAGCACAAGCTGCAGTTGAAGGCTGCGCAGAGCGCGAGTCACCTGACATCAAGCGAGTGGCACGAGCAGCCGAAAACATTTGGATACTTAATTGTGAAGCCTTTTCAACACTGTGTTTCTGTTGCACGGAATGAAACTGTTGCAAATAAACAATTTTATGCCACATTGCCACCTGTGCGCTAGTTTAAACTTCCGAGTTTATACACCAAGGCTAACACACACACACACACTGGATTAACTATAGCAACGGCTATTCACATATCGCGTCTTTTCCGTGCGCAAGTTCGTTATTTCTAATGTAAAAATATATGCCAATGCGTGCGCAAGCAAAGCGATGCGCTCACACGTTCCAGACACACCGAGTAGAAAACATCTCACGCCATAGCGGTGAGAGTTGTGCGTGGCTTTCAGTGCAATGTAAACAAAAGATATGTTAGACGAATTATTATAAGTGACTAAAATGATTATGTATGTATGAACGCAGATGTTAACAATTCATTTAAATACTTACCTCTTATAAAGCTTATATTTACATTAGACGTGATAACTATAAAACCATGATTATTCTTCAGACTATATAATTGAAACAAAAATCTCTAATTGTCTGAAATTTAGCTTACCCAGTTCACCTATAGCGCATGTCTTTGGATTGTGGGGGAAACTGGAGCACGCAGAGGAAACCCACGCCAACATGGGGAGAACATGCAAACTCCACACAGAAACACCAACTGACCCAGTCGAGACTCGAACCAGCAGCACTACCTACTGCTTTTTTCTCTAATATTTCCACAGTATTCATATTTTTACTGTATTTATTATCAAATAAATGCATCCTTAGGCGCTTCCTTCAACTACAAACTTTTAAATGGTATCGTGTATATGTTCATAAAGCCTATAGTATAAACATTCATTGCTTCATTATTATTGCTGATTTTAAAAAAAACTTTTTAAGAAAAATATGTTTTTATTATTAATATTAGAACTAGCATAGTAGTTTTTAATAATAAAAACACAACAACTTGCAAATTAAAAGCCGTCAGCCTTTAAATGAAAATTTTTGTTCATAAGATTGCTGCGTTTACGTTAGATTAACAGCACAGCAATAGCATCAGCTGCAGCAGATTGATTTTAGAGCACAGAGTTTCTGACCCATTTATGGCAATCAAATACATTAAAAACAAATACAGGCCACAACTGAACATTGAGAATGGTCTCTGATTAGCGGTCAGGAAATTAAAAAAAATTAAGTCAGGAATAGACTTGTGCTGAACACATTGTGTCCACCAGTCTCTTTAGTTGAGGTTAATATTAAATTAAACAAATTAATAAATGACTATAAAAATGATATGGTTGTTAGACTGTTGCTCTTTTTTGTGTTGTCAATATGCTCGTGTTTATATAGGCCTATTGTTGTGTGTGCAATGTTTGTATATTTATAATCACCAGAATTTAGGGGGGTCGCAAGTCACTGGCTTTGTTATTTTAGGGGTCACGGGCTGAAAAGTTTAGGAACCCCTGCCCTAGTATAAATACAAAACTCCATTTGTAGTGAGCATTAAAATCTGTTGCATGGGGTGCGCTAAATTAGATTTGAGCATAAATCTAGAGCGCGTTTAACTTGGATTATCTCTCTAGGATTTCCCATCCTGAAGATGACATAACAGATTCTCTAATACGCCTTACACAAGATTTTCCAGACTCAGCTTTCAGCTGCGCTAAACTGTAAAACGGCACACAGATGTTTCCAGGACACACAAATTTGCTTAGTCCCTTTATTCATTAGAGGGTTGCCACAGAGGAATGAACCGCCAACTTATCCAGCATATGCTTTACACCAGGGGTGCTCAATCCTGTTCCTGGAGATCTACATTCCTGTACAGTTTAGCTCCTACCCTGATCAAACCCACCTGGACCAATTAATTAGGACCTGAAATCCACTTGATAATTACAGACAGGTGTGTTTGATAAGGGTTGCAACTGAAATCTGCAGGAAGGCAGATCTCCAGGAACAAGATTGGCCACCCCTGCTTTACACAGTGGATGCCCTTCAAGCTGCAACCCAGTTCTGGGAAACACCCATACACTCACACAGATACACTAGCCAATTTTGTTTATTCAATTCACCTAAAGCGCACGTCTTTACAACCTTAGCACCTGGAGGAAACCTACGCGAACACGGTGAGAACATGCAAACTTCACACAGAAATGACCCAGCAGAGACTTGAACCAGTGATGTATCAATTTCAATATGATTGCATATTCTGATTAGATTGCATATGTACAAAGCTGCGGATAACAATGCATACAGTGACTGTACGATGCTCTAAAATAATAACCCAGAGTTGCTATGACAACTATAATCCGTTTACAGTTTACAAGGTAAATTTATCACAGTTATGTTTAGACACTGGAAAAAACCAAACACGCCCTGTAAGCAACGCTCAATGCTCTATTATTTGCTCCACAAAGGGATTTTCCATGCAAGCAAATTTCTTAGGTTGTCCAAAAACAATGACACCCGTTGTTTTAATTCCAGGACGGTGGCCGAATTCTGCTTTTGTTTCCCAAAATAGCTCAGGCTTTCCAACATACAGTGACTCAACAGAAACCTACACTCGATCTTCGCCCGTCCGTCCTCCAAAAAATGCTGCTATTGTTTGCAGTCCATCTGTGCCTCTTTAGCCGCTTCTAAAAGAGAAAATACAAACAGTGTAGTGTTAATCTGGTAATTATAGATGAAGCCCGTCTTAATCTTGTTACCTTTCACGTGGAGAGGCCGCTTTTCCTCAATTCGCTTCAGGTAACGGTCACGTAAGTTCAGTGGGCCATTTCTAAAATGACTAAAAAGAATACAAACTTTTATTTATTATTGCTTTTTAAAACATTTAAAGGGCAAATAGGTTACCCCTTTTTTCATATTTCAAGAGTTCACACTTAGCTGATGATTAATTATAAAGCTTGTTTGGCATGCTGTCCCGGGAGAGAGCCCTGAGCTCATGAGATCCTCGAGCCCAGGGCTCCCTCCCGTTGCAAGGCGGGAGGGGAGTTTGAGCTTAGGTAGATCTCGAGAACTCCCCTGCTGTAGCAAGTAAATGCTCTTGAAATTAACTACGAATTAGAGCGTGTCTATGTTGCCAATTTGGATTGTTCAATTGACAAAAATTGAATTTTGGTAAAGCCAGGAACCAGAGACATTCTTGCTGTGAGGCGACAGTGCTATGCACTGGGCCACCGTGTCACCCGTCTAAGAAGGAGGAGTAGGGGAGGAAGGGGGGACTCTTCAAACAGAGATAGCAATGAATTGAACCCCAGGGTATTTATAGTAGTTTAGGAGTCATCTGATTGGATCGTAGTGAATTAGATTATGCGGGTCAGCTGCTAGCAATTATAAGCACGTGATCCTCTCGAAATTTGTTTATACATAAACTTCACTTAATATAAGTCTTTTTTGTCCCCAGAATGTGTCTGTAAAGTTTCAGCCCAGAACACCCATCAGAGTATTTATTATAGCTGTTGGAAGTGTCTGTATTATAGCTGGGAAAAGGTTGTTGCTGTTTTTTTTTGCACTGGGTCTTTAAGGCGAGTCATCCCGCCCACCGTTCCCACATGCCTGTCAGCAACATGCCTCAATCGCTGCCCTCGGCTGCCTCAGGAAGAAGATCTCACGTAACGTTTGTGAGAAATACTACAGTAAGAACTTTACTAATCAGTATTTGATGCATTTTTTTGGTGAAGTTGCAACAAACACGCACACGTACATACATAGCGTAGACACGCAGACACACACACATAGCACAGACACGTAGCGCAGACACACACGTACATACATAGCGTAGACACGCAGACACACACACATAGCACAGACACGTAGCGCAGACACACACGCACATACATAGCGTAGACACGCAGACACACACATACAAAACGAAGACAGTGAGACACACAGATGTAACCCCGCCGGTCCTACGCCACCCAACCCGCTCCGAGCTGGTATCGAACCGGCAACTTTCCTCATGGGAGTCGGGTGCTCTACCAAGGAGGCTAAAGACCATGGCCTCTAGCGTCTGTCGCTAGAGCACCTTTAGAGGTCAGAGGAGCGAGGTTTACCTGCACAGCACACACTAGCTGCCCTCTGTTACACAGACACACACATACATAGCGCAGACACACACACATAGAGAAACAGTGAAAGAGACACGCGGCTGTGCTGATGAAGCGAATCTGAAGTGAATGGCTGTACTTCATTACACACGTGCACACGTTTTAAAACATGTTAAACTTGTAAAACTCACTCTTGATCACGTCTGAGGATGATTGATGATCCTAGCAAACTGAACAGACCTTTTATTCCCGGTTGCTTTGCTCTCGTCCTGTCTTGTTGATATGAGTGTATGCATTACTACGGAGACATGTTAATGCGCGCAGCTGTCAATCAATATTGGTGGGCGGAGGGATCGCACTCCTACGTAAAGTTGCGGTCGATCTGAAAACCGCTCCAATTGGTCAACCGTTTTTATGTTGTTAAATTTGAAAAAAAAAAAGGACTGGGGGTGTTTATTTCACCCCAATATGACAGTACATACACTATACTTACACACATGTCTGTCCAAACAGCTTTAAAAGTAGATTTTTTTTACCATAGGTGCCCTTTAAACACACTTAACCCATAGGCCTTTGACTATGGGTCAAATATGGACAAACCAGCATTTTTAGATTTACAGACCACTGTAGATTTAAATGTTTAACATCAAATGTTTATAAATATGTATGTGTTTAAGGTCAAATTTTTGTTAATAAATAATCAGTATAAAAAAAAAAAAAATATATATATATATATATATATATATATATATATATATATATATATATATATATATATATATATATTTATTATTATAATTTTTTTAAATTAACACCGTTAGAAAGGCATCCACTGCGTAAAACATATCCAGTAGTTGGTGGTTCATTCTGCTTTGGAAAATGAATGAATGATTAATTAAAACATCACCTGGTTATAGTGCCTATGTATTTGTATTTGTAAAAAAATGTATTTATTTGTTACTTGGTTCGACTTGGCTTTGATTATCTGACAACTTTAAAGTCCAAATATTAATAACAATATATTTTATGTAAACATTCCTCAATTTGTTTAGAATAAAAGTTTTTTTTAATGAACTAGTTCACCCAAAAATGAAATTTGTCATTTACTCACCCTTTCACTTTTTTAAAACATTGTTTGAGTTTCTTTTATCGAACACAAGAAGATATTTTGAAGAATGCTCCACCTATTGACTTCCCCAGTTTTTTTCCTGCTATAGAAGTCAATGGCTACCATCAACCAGCATTCTTCAAAATATCTTCTTTTGTGTTCAACAGAAGAACCAATCTCAAAAAGGTTTAAAAACACATGAGAGAGAGTAAACAATGAGGTATTTCCCATTTTTGGGTGTTCTATCCCTTTAGTTGCTGTAACCAGCAAGAATCAGCTATCGTTTAACATCTGTGCTCGAAACCAGTCAGATACAGTCTAAAGAAACTCCACTCTAATCTGACAATCCCCCCACGTCATGATACGTGATTACACCCACATTCCATATACCGCATATAGACTTCAACAGAAAATTTCACATTTGCATGAGAATTTCAGTATTACTGTAAGGCATTGAGGTGTTGGACCACAGAGTTTGCACATGGTAACCAGTTCCTCATTGACCTCCTGCTATGCAAATCAGGGCTGTAACTGGTAAACATATGCGTCCTTTCCTGAGTATAGGCATTTGCTTCTGAAAGCTTTTGTTGCAGATGTAGTTTACAAGAGCTAAAACGCGAAGCAAATAAAGGTCAGTGGATGTGGGTTAACGGTCTTGCTTTAGTCTTTAGCTCAAGGTGTGGTATGTCATGTATTTGCCTTTTGGTTTCTAAATAAACACTTCCTGTGGCTGTGAAGATTTCCTCTGTGCACTTAAACCTGCTTCTGGTGTCCAAACACTCAGCAACAACTAAATACCAACACTGCTTGTTGAGCTGGGAAGTTTCC
>NC_141045.1:8957500-8992500 GCF_052040795.2 Danio rerio | reverse complement strand
TAAAGTCTTATTTGTTTTATTTCGACTAGAATAAAAGCAGTTTTGCATTTTTTATGAACCATTTTAGGGACAAAATTATTAGCCCTTTTAAGCTATATTTTTTCTCGATAATCTACAGAACTATATCACTGTTATACAATAACTTACCTTATTCCTCTAACCTGTCTAGTTAACTTAATTAACCTAGTTAACCCTTTAAATGTCACTTTAAGCCAGGCGTGTCCAAACTACGGCCCGCGGGCCATCTGCGGCCCGCAATCAGTTTTGTGGCGGCCCGCGAGGCTTTTTATAAATATCAATAGAATCTGGCCCGCTATACAAAAATGAACGTAATTCAATAAATAACCACCGGGTGTCGCTATTACATGCATTCAATTAAGCAGCAGTTCTTGTTATGATCTATCTATCTATCTATCTATCTATCTATCTATCTATCTATCTATCTATCTATCTATCTATCTATCTATCTATCTATCTATCTATCTATCTATCTATCTATCTATCTATCTATCTATCTATCTATCTATCTATCTATCTATCTATCTATCTATCTATCTATCTATCTATCTATCTACACACAGTTGAAGTCTGAATTATTAGCCCCTCTTTGATTTATTTCTTCTTTTTTAAATATTTCCCAAATGATGTTTAACAGAGCAAGGACATTTTTACCGTATGTCTGATAATATTTTCTCTTATGGAGAAAGACTTTTGTTTTATTTCGGCTTGAATAAAAAGCGGTTAAAATTTTTTTATGAACCATTTTAAGGTCAAAATTATTAGCCCTTTAAGTCTTCAGAACAAACCATTGTTATAAAATAACTTGCCTAATTACCTTAACTTAACTAGTTAACTTGATTAACCTAGTTAAGCCTTTAAATGTCACTTTAAGCTGTATTGAAGTGTCTTAAAAATATCTAGTCAAATATTATTTACTGTCATCATGGCAAAGATAAAATAAATCAGTTATTAGAAATGAGTTACTAAAACTAATATGTTTAGAAATGTGTGGAAAAAAAATCTTCTCTCCGTTAAACAGAAATTGGGGAAAAAATAAACGGGGGCTAATAATTTAGGGGGGCTAACAATTCTGACTTCAACTGTATTTATATATATATATATATATATATATATATATATATATATATATATATATACGTGTCTGTGTGATGTATGTAAAATTTGGCCCGCGACAACGTTTGTCTTTTTGCATCTGGCCCTCGGCCCAAAAAGTTTGGACACCCCTGCTTTAAGCTGTATAGAAGTGTCTTGAAAAATATCTAGTAAAATATTATTTACAGTCATCATGGTAAAGATAAAATCAATCAGTTATTAGAAATGAGTTATGAAATAAAATTATTATTTAAATTAACATAAAATTATTATGTTTAGAAATGTGTTGAAAAAAATCTTCCCTCCGTTAAACAGAGATTGGGGAAAAAATAAACAAGCGGTTTATATATATATATATATATATATATATATATATATATATATATATATATATATATATATATATATATATATATATATATATAAATATATATATATATATATAAATATATATATTGTATATGTACCGTATGAAGAGTTTAGATGCAAAAAATCTCTAAATGCCATCTAAAATTTTGCTCTTTTTATCGGGCTCCTGTGTGTATGTTCAGTAATATTAATTTTATGGCAAAGAAGTCCTTTTCCTTGTCTTTAAAGTGTAATATCTCAACATAAACAAAGGAGGCAAAGAAAAATGTTCATTTTTGATGGAAATTTCAGACGGCACTTAGAGGTTTTTGCAGTTTTTAGGGCTGCTCGATTCTGTGAAAAATCATAATCATGATTATCAGTGGGCCATATGTGCATTAGTGCATTAGTACACAGCTAAAAATAAATACGTCATCATTACGTCATCGCCAAGGAAAGTAAACACATTCAAATAAATAAATAATAATAATAATAAATAAATCTTTATTAATGCAAAGATTGCTCTGTTATTCATGTATGAAATTTAGTCATTCTTATTCATGTAGTACGATAAGCAGTCTTATTTTTGTATGATATATTATTGTTTGTTCGTTTGTTTTTTTTTGAGACCCCGTGTATAAATATATATTAAAAAAATGCTTATTTATATTTCTAAAATAAATATTTATATGTAATACAAGTTATATATAAATACATAAATATTTCGGTTTTGTATTTCTTTGTATTTTACATATGTTTTATTTAAATAAACACAATATTTATACACAGTGATTATACACACGTTATGTAAATACAAACATTATTTTGGATGCAATTAATCCTGATTATTCGTTTGACAGCACTAATAGATTCAAAGTGGTTTCTTTCAGCTGAATCCCAGTGTACGCTTTTAAGCACCATACAGTGAATTATCTCTGTCCTCCAAGAATCTCCAGGCACTATTTTTTTTTTACATCTCACCTTTTTGTTTCTCTGCTCTTCTCAGCGGGGCGTTTTCAGAGGTGGTCCTGGCCCAGGAGAAGGCCACGGGAGACATGTACGCCGTCAAATGCATCCCCAAAAAAGCACTAAGAGGAAAAGAAAGCGGAATAGAAAACGAGATTGCAGTGCTGAGGAAGTAAGTCTTCTAAAAGCTTCAAATAACAAACCTGACAGTCATTACATGCTTTACACGACTTTCCCCAGCGACCCAGGAAAATGCTAAAGTTCAAAAGCTGCTGTTAGTAGGAGTCGCAGCTGTTCCTCTCGCCCATCACTCCTGCCTGTCCCTGACTGAAAAAACAACTAAATAAAAATGAATACTTATGAATAAGGCTGATAAAATGACAACCACCTCGATTAATTGAACACTTTACATTAATTTCAATCATTGAAGGAATTTTTTATTTTCAATGTAATTATTGACTTACTTTTCCCCCCTCTCACATTTATACTGTGCTGAACTATAAAAAGTATTTTAACACAACAATACTTTTTAAAAAGAGAAAGTATAAACAATTGAATGTGGTTATTGGGCCATACACTCAAAGCGCTTCATAATCAAGAGGGAAGGGGGGTCTTTATACCATCACCAGTGTGCAGCATCCATTTGGATGATGCAACGGTGGCCACAGGACTACAGCGTCAGTTTCACACATCAGCTGGGGTGGAAACAGTGATGGAGCCAAATCATGGGAGTGCATGATGGGTAAAGGACGATGGAGGGAATTTGGCCAGGACACCGGAATTACACCCCTACACTTTCGAGGATTTTTAATGTGCACAGAGAGTCAGGTCCTCTGTTTATCTCTCACTGACAGTATAGCTTTTCCTTCACTATACTGGGGCATTAGGACTCACACAGGCTGCAGGCTGAGCACCACTTCTGGCCTCACTAACACCACTTCCAACAGCAACCTAGTTTTCACATGTGGTCTTCCATCCAGGTACTAACCAGGCTCATCCCTGCTTCGCTTCAGTGAGTAACAAACAACTTAACGAGTTGGGGAAATAATATTGGTTATAGGTTATAAATTTGGGTATTGCTTTCTTTACGATTAATCGTCCAGTCTTACTTATGACCATACTTCCTCTGTTACTTGTTTACATTAAGAACTGCAAACTTTTTTATGCAAAACAGCTGTAGTTTAAATATGCAAATAAGGCGTTTCATTGAATATAAGACAAATTTGCATACCAAAATTGTAACATTTGAGGATATCAGCTTCACAATTCTGGTTTCTTTTTGTACACACATTAGATTCAAAGGTTTTTATTTGACGGCCACAAATATTTTCTTCTATAAATAGCTGAGCATATTAAATATCAAAATAAAGATCAGAACCTATATATTTAACAACAACAACTCCAAAAAAATTATATATAAGCAATATCACACGAAAATCAGAGTGATGTGGCTGTATATCGGCATTGGTGGGATGTGTGCGAGGCCCCAGGCCAAGTGCCTTAGCATCCCCCTAGTGACTATATACAGCCATATTGCACTGCTACTCATGTGATATTGCATTTATACAACAGGTCGACAACATAATCGTGTATATAAAAAGAAAATTCAACCCGGAGAGTCCAAAAACGATTTTGTATTACGAACTACATTTCTCTGCCATTCCTTTACATCTGCAGCTCATGTCAGAACAGCAGAAACCGTTACTAATTCACCAACGCCACTTTAGAGCTAGTTTTTGAATGATTCTCTAGCGTAATGTCTAAAGTGATGGTAAAACAGCTGATTTTGCTCACATTTTAAGATTATAAGACTGAACGGCATGAAATGTCATCAATCTACAGAGATATCTCCCTAGGCTACAGTATTACAGTCTATTACAATCTACAGTATTTCTCTGTTGCAATCAGGAAATCACAATAATTAACCCCGAAAAAAGCAATGCTATAAGTACCAGATTGCTGTTGTGTTTGCGGTGATATCATCAGTCAGCACATTAGCCTAGTGGTTAGGGCATTGACATATGGTGCAGGAGCTCTTCAGGGCATCCCGAGTTCGAATCCCGGCGCAAGGACATTTCCTGTCCCTTTCCCTCTCTCTCCCACTTTGCTAATAATGTTTTTATCAGCTGTACTTTAAAATTATGCTGTTTTTTCCTCCTCTAAGGGCTTATTTTGTGATCTCTGTCACCATCTTTGCTCAGTATGACAGGCTGATGGCCACTGATGTGCGGTCTCTCAGAAATTATAAATATTTTAAAATAGACATTATCCTTATAAATAAACTGCATAGTTGCAATGTAAACAACTACATTCTCAACTAAAAAGCCTCAAAAGTACATATTGTTGCCCAAAAGGAGCAATATTTGTACAGTTGTTTACAGTCAAATTGTAAAGTCTGGGCGGAGTAATACACAAGGGTGAAGGGTGAAGAGGTTGTACGAGTGCTGTTACTGACAGAATATCGCACGGCTTTCAACCAATCAGATTCAAAAACCAGACAGAACTATTATATATATATATATATATATATATATATATATATATATATATATATATATATATATATTACACATGCGCAAATGTACAGTACATTTACACATATTAATTTGCACAATATCTATATGCATAATATATTTGGTGTATGTATATATATATATATATATATATATATATATATATATATATATATATATATATATATATATATATATATATATATATATATATATATATATGCCAAATATATTATGCATACAGATATTGTGAAATATAGATATTTAATACATATTTGTAATTCCAATAGCTGGAAAAAAATATATGAAAGTTGCCCTTTTTCGAAATATATGTTGCATATATGATATTTTAAATATGTAAAATCTAAATATGAGCTTGTATATCATATATGTAATTTGCATATATTACATCTATGTGCGTTATGCAAGAGATTTATGACTCATTTTCAGAAAACGGCCTTTAAAAATATGCACCATAATTGAAATCTACCCACACAAATTGATCAAGTGTAACAAAAGAAACCCTTAACGGTGTGTTTTGGCTGTTTTTTTTTTGTTTGTTTTTTTGTTTTTTACATTAGCCTGAACTAACACTTCTTGAAAATCCAAGAAGCTCAAAATCTCAAAATTGACAGATGCCAGGAAAGCAGTGTTTTAGCCTGCGGTGCCTAGCCTTAAAATACAACATACCCGGCACCCATCGCATGTTTCCCGTGAGTTGAAAGGCAGCTGTTAGTGGGAGTTTTGAGTTGTTCTCCTTCTCGCTGCCTCCTACCTGTCTCTGTCAAAGCCTGGCGAGTGTTTTAAAGGCCGTACAGATGATTCATGTGGCCTCCGCTGCAGACCTCGCTATTCACGCACGCTGAGGCCGAGCGCAGGTCTGCTGTTGTCAGGGTGAAAAAAAAAGAAAGGCAAAACGTTGGCGAGTTATAACACCGCCACTGGATTCAAGACGCAGCAGGTAGAACAATATAAGACACTGTTCAGAAAGAGATATCGCCAAAGTTTAAACACACACCAGAGTAAAGCCAAAGCAAAGAGTCTTTAAAATGTTATGATCCAGAAAGGTTTGCTTAGAGGCTTTACAGTTACGATGTTGTTTTAGGTTTTATTTTATGCTTCTGTCTCTTTGTAGGCTGTCCAAAGCATTGCTTATTGACTCATTATTACACTTGTGACCCTTTGTAGAACATCTAAAACAATAATATTTTCATTGTATATTCAGTTTTATTGATTTTTGTATAAATTTAGGCCTCTGTCGCTTTGTGGGTATCTAAAACTGTTTTCATTTTGATCATTTTTAAATGTTATTATCAACTCATTTATTATTAAATTAAAATTATTATTTATTATTATTTAATATTTTAAATAGTTAAAAAAATAAAAATAAAATAAAACGATGCTTCTGTCTCTTTTCTAGGCTGTCCAAACACTATTCATTAAATTGTTCAGTAAATTATGCTTGAATTATTAAAACAATTATGATAACAACATAATAATAAAACAATAATAACAACAATAATATTTTTTACTATTTATTTAATTTTATTTTATTTTTTGTATAATTTTATGCTTCTGTTTCATTGCTGGTATCTAATACTGTACCGTTTTAATTTTATTGTATATTTGTTTTATTATTTAATATTTAATATGACTTTAAAAATTATAAATAAAATCAAATAAAATAATGCTTCTGGCTCTTTGTGGGCTGTCCAAACTATTATGCTTGTATTAATAAAACGATAATATTTTTATTATTTATTTAATTGTATAGATTTTTTCTGTGTATTTTTTTATGCTTCTGTCCCTTTGCGGGTATCTAAAATGTGCTGTTTTTATTTTATTAATTATTTGTTTTACTATTTAATATTTTATATAGCTTAAAATTTAAAATTGAAATGACTCTTCTGTCCATTTGTAGGCTGTCCAAACACTAGCTTTTATTAAATTGCATATTATGCTTGTATTAATAAAGCATTTATATTATTATTATATGTTAAATTGTATTGATTTTGTATTTATTTATTTATACTTTTTACTTGGTCTTGTATTTATTAGTTTATGCTGCTGTCCGATTTTGGTCCACAGCACTGTTTTAACATTTATTTCTATATTTATTTTGAAAGAGTTCAATCATACTGTATATGCGCTATATATATATAGAACTATATATATATATTAGAACTTAATACTTAAAAATTTCAAATCAAAACTATATATATATATATATATATATATATATATATATATATATATATATATATATATATATATATATATATATATATGAATATATATATATATATATATATATATATATATATATATATATATATATATATAACCCCACCAGTGACTATATACAGCCATATTGCACTGCTACGAGTGTGATATTGCATTTATACAACAGTTCGGCAGCATAATCGTGTATATAAAAAAGGAAATCTAACACAGAGACTCAAATCCTTTTGTACAAGGAAGTACTTTCTTCCGCCGTTCATTCACATCTGCAGCTGACGTCAGTACAGCAGAAACTGTTTCTAATTCATCAACGCCACTTTAAAGCTAGTATTAGAATGATTCTCTAGCGTAATATCTAAAGTGATAACAAAACAGGTGATTTTGCTCACGTTTTAAGATTATAAGGCTGAACGGCATCAGTCTAGAGGTATTCCCCAGTATTTCTCTGTTGCAATCGAGATATCACAATAATTAACCCAGAAAAAAGCCAGAGCAAAGCAAACACTACCAGATTACCTTAGTATTAATACAGCACTACAACATACAAAAAAGAGAGATTGACTTAGAAACTCACTTACCTCTTTTATATTGATTTTATCAGCTGTGGTTTGAAGTTTATGCTGTGTTTTTCTCTCCTTATTATGCGGTCTTTGTTGCCATCTTGTGGCAGAACGTCAACCGTCTTTGCTTTGCTCAGTAAGACAGGCTTATGGCTGCCAACGCGAGAAATTATAAATATTTTAAAAAGGCACTATCCTTATGAATAAACTGCATATTTGCAATCGAAACAAATACATTCTCACCTAAAAAAGCCTCAAAAGTACATTATGTTGTCCAACAGCTGCAATATTTCAGATCAGATTCGAGAACCAGACAGAACTATGTATAAAAATATATAATATTGTAATGTTAATGTTAATACATTTTTATACATATCAGAGGTCCCGTTAGACTTTCTCATTGTCCGTCATTTTGACGGAGAGGCTTGTTAAATTTCCGTCATAATTTATTATTGAACGTTATTTAATTTGATGACTTTCTGATCTCTTTTTTTATTCATATTTTAATTATGAACTTGCACGACGAGCATATAAGCCAGAAGGGCCAACCCTGTTCCTGGAGAGCCACCTTTCTGCATATTTCAGTTGCTACCCATATCAAACACACCTGAACCAATTAATTAGGACCTGAACACCACGGCTGCGTCCGAAATCGCATACTTCCATACTATATATTGTATGCTAAAATCAGTATGCGAGCCGAGTAGTATGTCCGAATTCATAGAATTCGAAAATCAGAATGCGAGAAGTACCCGGATGACTTACTACTTCCGGCGAGATTCTAGAGTGAGCATGCCATGCATGCTGCGCTATCCCATGATGCCCCGCAAGCAAATTCATGAATAGGAGTAAAGCAACGCAATTGATGCAGGTAGGTCACGTGACCATGACCAATTTGTCGGATATAGTACATTCGAATTCCATTCATACTTTTCACATTCATACTGTATAGAACAAACTTTTCTAACGGCTAAAAATTACGTTTAAATTCAAATGCAGTACCTACTGAGTAGTAGGCGGTTTCGGACGCAGCCCACGTCATAATTACAGGCAGGTGTGTTTGATATGGGTTGCAACTAAAATCTGCAGGAAAGTGGCTCTCCAGGAATAGGGTTGGCCACCCCAAATATAGGCTAAATTAATTATTTATTTATTCAACAAATGAACAAAAACTCCTGTCTGCCTTAATCTTCCTCCTGCGTCGACCTGAACTGTGCTTGCCTGTGCGGAATCGAACGCAAAAATATACGGTTAACGCGACCTCTGATGTATATACAGCCAGAATTTAAACAGAATTTTGAGCAGAAAATTAGATGATTTCTGAAGACGTGCCACTGAAGACTGGAGTGTAAAGACTGCTTAAATTGATAAATCTTTGTTAGTTTGGCAGCTTATAAGCAATATAAAAATAAATAATTATAAATTATAAATAATTGAATATGTCAAAGGCTGTTATTTTTCATCCACAGCATAAACAGAATATCTCAGTATATCAGCTCAGTGTGTTTGGGAATGTTTTATAGGACCAAACATCAGCCATCCAAAACAAAGCCTTCATAATCCACTCAAGTGCGTCTCCGCTTCATTATAATTGATCAAATATTTTGTCTGTTCTTTTCAGGATCAAGCATGAGAACATCGTGGCCCTGGAAGACATTTACGAGAGCCCCAGTCATTTATATCTAATTATGCAACTGTGAGTAGAATCTGTTTGTTGTTTAGTTAATGGGTCTTTAACATGGAGTCGAACAATGTGATTTAAAACCGGAAATTTAAAACACCTAAAAATGTTTAAAACTCTTAAAACACCTAAAATCTGTTGTGTGTGACTGATGAGCGTTTTGAGTTGGCATCCAGAAATTCCTCTTCCTGTCTTTTCGATTCGCATTCCAGTTCAACATCCTGTGAAACATCCGACTAATGACTTGAAAATGAGCCAGATCTCATTCTGAGATTTGCCCTAGCCTGCTGCTGCTGTTTGAAATCATTTTGTTGAACTTAACATCGGATGATTTCTGCAATCTCCTTTGCTTATCGCAAAAGCTTTTACACATTTTTGTTTGGTTTCGAATTTTGAGCTGTTTTGAAGCCAGATTTGATTATTGAGGGTTTTGTTTCATAGTTTTGTTTGGTTTAGTTTAGGCATTTAGGTTTTTATTTGGTTTTGTTTGATTTGGTAAATCTGGGTTGGCTTTTCAGTTGGTTATGGTTTGTTTTAGATTGGCTTTTTACTTTGGTTTATTTGATTTGATTTGATGTAGCTGTTTTGCTTGATTGTTTTTTTTTTTTTGTATTGGATTGTTTTGGTATTTGGTTTGGCTTTGTTTTAATTGTTTTGGTTGGACTTTTTGTTTGTTTGTTTTTCTTTTATTTAGTTTTAATTTAGTTTGATCTTATTTTGCTTGGTGTGGTTTTTTTTGTTTGTCTTTGGTTTGGTTAGTTATTGGTTGTTCTTTGGTTTGGCTTTGTTTTGATTGATTTGTTTGTCATTCTTTTTTTTTTTTTGCTCTTCTGTTTTGATTTGGTTTGATTTTGTTTGGCTTTGTTTTGGTTTTGTATTTGTTTTTTGTTTTTTTCTTCTTTTCTTTTTTTTTTTTTTTTGGTTGGTTTGGTGTTTTTGTTTGTTTTTTTGTTTCTCTTTGATTGTTTTGCCTAGTTATTTGTTGTTCTGTTGTTCGGCTTTGTTTTGATTGATTCAGCTTTTTGTTTGTTTGTCATTCTTTTTTCTTCTGCTTTTTTCTTTTGATTTGTTTTAATTTTGGTTGATCTTATTTTAATTGGTTTGGCTTTTTTGTTTGCTTTTTATTTGTCTTTGATTGCTTTGGCTAGTTATTTGTTGTTTTTTGGTTTGGATTTGTTTTGATTGAGTTGACTTTGTTTGTTTGTCATGCATATTTGCTGTTTTGATTTGGTTTGTCTTTATTTTGGTTGTTTTGGTTTTGTATTTTTTTGTTTTTCTTTTTTGTTTTATTTATTTTTTGGCTTTGTCTTTGATTGCTTTGGCTAGTTATTTGTTAATCTTTTGTTTGGCTGTGTTTTGATTGATTCAGCTTTTTGTTTCTTTGACATTCTTTTTTTGCTTTTTTTGTTTTGATTTTGTTAGATTTGTTTTGGATTTTATTTGTTTGTTTATCTTTTTAGCTTTTTGTTTTGTTTAATTTTGCTTGGTTTGGGTTTTTTGCTTGTTTTTTTGCTTTGTCTTTAATCGCTTTGGCTAGTTATTTGTTGCAATTTGGTTGTTGGTTATTGGTTTATTGGTTGGTTTTGTTTTGATTGGTTTGGCTTTTTGTTTCTTTTGTTTGTTTGTTTTTTTTTAGTATTGATTTTGCTTGGTTTGGTTTTTGTTTGTATTTTTGGGATGTTTTGGTTTGGGTTTTTGCTCTTTAAAATACCCATAAACCAATTAAACAGTCTTCTATTGCTGACTTATGTACCTGCATTATCCCAAATGTTTCAAAATCCAGAGAAATTAAGTTTAATTCATTTTCTTGTTTGGTTTCATAGAAAACAGGGAAACCCCAAGATTGAACAAACTGTGCGTTATTAAACTTCAAGTAGCAGCATTATAACTTAAGAACCTAAACTGTATTTAGTCTGCTAAAACAGTGCTGCTGCATCTCCACATGATCACGAGCAGAACCAGAAGTGGTAGACTGTCTTCTTCTGCTTCATACTACCATGATAATAAGTGATATTAAGTGTTGAATACTTTAGCTCATCCATGAACATGATTTCTGCAGGAGTCCTGTAACATGTAATGAAGACTACAACTCCCATGACTCCACACTCAGTCACTGCATCATCAAACTGCATATTTATTTGTTGTGAATACACACCCCTTAAAATGACATACTGTGCTTGAAACAGTAGTATGTTTAAGATGCTATTTATTGTGTAATGTATTTGTCTGTGTAATTATGTCTTTTCTGTATTTTCCAGAGTGTCAGGCGGCGAGCTGTTTGATCGCATCGTGGAGAGGGGCTTTTACACGGAGCAGGACGCCAGTGCGTTAATCAAACAAGTTCTAGATGCTGTAAATTACCTGCACTCGCTCGGGATTGTCCACCGAGACCTGAAGGTGATGATTTCCCCTGACTGATTTCCTTCACAACAAAACAAATCAATAACACTGAGATATACAGTGTCATCATATGCAGTTTATAAGTGAGGCTGAAGCAGGAGACGTGAAAGGTCACCGCATCGTGATCATTCACTTTCACCACAGCGGAAACAAGACGTTCGGTGTAAATAACGCTCAGTGACTTTATAACCTAATCATGCCCTTTCTCTCTCATCTCCTGACAGCCGGAGAATCTGCTGTATTTCAACCCACATGAGGAGTCCAAGATTATGATAAGTGATTTTGGCCTGTCCAAGATGGAGGGTGCAGCCAACGACATCATGTCAACAGCCTGCGGGACGCCGGGATATGTGGGTAAGGCTAAAGAAGCGTTAAATAACAGTATGAGTCTTTACTAAATCTGAAAATAGTAGTCATTTTATTTACTTGTTTGTTTTTTTCCTTGCATAATTGTATGCACTGAGATGAATATGCAATTGAAGTCAAAATTAAAAACCTCCTGTGAATGTTTTGTTCTTTTTCAAATACTTCCCAAATGATGTTTAACAGAGCAAGGAAATATTCACAGTATTTTCTATGATATTTTTTCTTCCGGAGAAAGTCTTATTTGTTTTTATTTCAGATAGAATGAAAGCATTTAAAAAAAAAATTTAAATCATTTCAAGGTCAAAATTATTAGCCCCTTTAAGCTGTTTATTTTTCGATTGTCTGCAGAACAAACCATGGTTATACAATGATTTGTCTAATTATCCCAACTTGCTTAGTTAACCTACAGTAGTTAAAGGTGCAGTAGGTGATCTGCCACAATGCTTACCAGTTAGCATACCATATTTTAAAAACTGTCCCTCCCCTGCCTTGCAAAGCCAAAAAAAGAAAGGAGTGTTGCCAATTTAGTGGCTTTTTTTTTCAATTTTCAAAAACGCAACTAGCGACAAATCTAGCATCTATTTTGTGTTACTGGAGATTTCTTTAGGCTGTCATTAGTCCATACTGTACCATCCCTACACTTCTAAGCTACATGCTATTTCAGAGCGAATATTCAGAGTATCTGTGAACAATATAGGGAGCACGTCACAGGCTGTCATTGTTCAAAACCAATGTGAATATAAAAGCTGCAAACTAAATTAAAATAAAGAGGATATGAAAAGAAAGAAAATGGTAGTAATGGTAAACAAAAACTAATAGATCTAATGGAAGACAATTCCCTTTAAAATGGTCATAAATACAGATTTTGTTTAACCTCTATTTGAGTGGTGGTCCAATTTTCATGAAAAACATTATTTTCAGTCCATGCTTACAAAAAGTTAGAGTATTCAAGATGATTAAACCGTTTTTAAATAACAGAAACTAATTTGCCAGTGATTATTAGGGTAAATATCTGCAATTCTTTAACATAATCAGACCAAACCTATTAATTTACTCTCTTTGTGTCAAATCTGTGTGCTCTTATTTCCATGTTTGAATTTTATTTATTTTTTTGTGGTGGAAACTAAACATTTCTATCCACATTTTCTGCCAAAAGGACAATAAAGTGGTTAAAATAGATTTTAAATGAAATCAAATAAAAAAATAGTTAAATAAAAAACACTTATTATTAAATATTTGTTCATCTACACCGCTATAGAAATCGAATGTATGGCAATTACATGTATGTAAATTACTTGTATGACATACAGGTTCATGTTTGGATTTCACATAAATAAAAAATGCATGTCATATATCCAACATTTATTTATAAATATGCAAAAAAAAAGATTATTTACATATTTTTTTGACCATTGGAATTTAAAAAATGCACTTGTATGTTCAAATTTATTAGATATAATTTTATATATGTATTCAATTATGGCCATAAATCAAATTTCCACATGGATGTTTATATATATTTATGTGAGTAAATGATGGTCAGATATTTTGTGTGTGAACTTTCCTTTATTAACCCTTTATTTCATGACTTTTTGTCTCTATTTTAATACTGTAGCTCCAGAAGTACTAGCACAAAAGCCTTACAGCAAAGCTGTGGACTGCTGGTCCATTGGAGTTATTGCTTACATCTTGTAAGTATTTTTATCCTTTTTTTTCAATCATTTTACACATCTTAAGGATACAAAACTACATCCTCTGTCTCCCCAGGTTATGTGGATACCCTCCGTTTTACGATGAGAATGACTCGAAACTGTTTGAGCAAATACTGAAGGCAGAATATGAGTTTGATTCGCCGTACTGGGATGATATTTCTGATTCAGGTGAGGGTGACTCATCATATATCGTGGTGAAAAGATTGCTCTCACACACACACACACACACACTAAAAAAAAAAATTCTGTCATCATTTCAAACTTGTGTATATTTAGATTTTCTGCTAAATACAAAATAAGATGGTTTGAAGAATGTTGATAATCAGCCTATTTTTGAGTTCCATAGTATTTTAGGGGTGTTACAATACAGTAAATGTATTTTATTCATTCATTTTCTATTCGGCTTAGTCCTTTTAGTAATCAGGGGTCGCCACAGGGTAATGCACCACCAACTTATCCAGCATATGTTTTACGCAGCAGATACCGTTCCAGCCACAACTCAACACTCGGAAACACCCACACACTCTCATTCACACACACACACACACACACACACACACACACACACACACACACACACACACAAACTATGGCCAATTTAGCTTATTTAATTCACCTATACTGCATGTCTTTGGACTGTGGGGGAAAACAGCGCACCCGGAGGAAACACACGCCAACAAGAGGTGAACATGCAAAAACCACACAAAAATGCCAGCTGACCCAGCCAGGGCTCGAACCAGTGACCTTCTTGCTGTGAGGTGATTGTGCTACCCACTGCGCCACCATGATGCCCCATACATGTATTTACACTGAAAGTTTTGTACCAAATTTATACAATGTTATTTTAACCACTTGCTTATGTGGAACTTTGAGAGCTTCCAGTTTTAGATCTTTTCATTTCACATTAATAATTCATGATCAGCCTCTTAGTCTGTGCTGGATTGGTTGATGAATAAATAAAACAAAAGACATTTAATAATCAGAAAAAACTTTGTGTTTCGTTACTTTTGATCAAAAGCTATGAAATATTTCAAATCAAGTTTTTTAAATTGTTCTCTTTAATTATTTTTTTTTAAATGATTAAAAACATTTATATTAAAAAATGTGTTTAATCGCATCCAAAATAAAAAAATTGTGTATATTTATTATGTATATATAAATACACACATGTATGCATATATTTGAGAACATGTTTATATATATATATATATATATATATATATATATATATATATATATATATATATATATATATATATATATATATATATATATATATATATATATATATATATATAACACACACACACACACACACACAGTCGAAGTCAGAATTATTAGCCCCCTTCAATTTTTTTTCTTCTTTTTTTTTAATTTCCCAAATGATGTTTAACAGAGCAAGGAAATGTTCACAGTATGTCTGATAATATTTTTTCTTCTGGAGAAAGTCTTATTTGTTTTATTTTCGGCTAGAATAAAAGCTGTTTTAAATTTTTTAAACACCATTTCAAGGGCAAAATTATTAGCCCCTTTAAGCTATATTTTTTCTCGATAAACTACAGAACAAACCATCGTTATACAATAACTTGCCTAATTACCCTAACCTGCCTAGTTAACTTAATTAACCTAGTAAAGCCTTTATATGTCCCTTTAAGCTGTATAGAAGTGTCTGGAGAAAATCTGGAGTTTGCATGTTCTACCCTTGTTCATGTAGATTTCCCCCGGGTTCCCAGGTTTCCTCCCACCATCCAAAGGCATACACCATAGCCAATCGACTAATCCAAATTATCACCTATGATAGCCATAGTTTACACTTCTCACACGACGACAAGCAGGGGAGTTTTCGAGACCTACCTGAGCTTGAACTCCCCTCTCGCCCTTCACACGGGAGGGAGCCCCGGGCTCGAGGATATTATGAGCTCAGGGCTCTCTCCCGGGACAGCATACCTATTATGCTTTATTGATCATCAGCTAAGTGTGAACCCTTGAATTCTGACTTCAACTGTTTACATAAACAAAAAAAATGCCTACAGGTTGTGCTTGACATCAGTATCCTTAATGATGACAGAATTTTCAACTTTTCGAAATATACTATGTCATAAATGCTTATATACATTCATTCCAACTTCATGCTTTGATTTTGTGCTGAATATTGTAGAAAATGACACCGACCTCTCTATTTATCTCTTTCACCCACTGGAACCCCATCGTTTAGTTTCTTATGTTTGCTTGTTACTGCCAGTCACGACTTAGTCTTCCCCCCTCCCAGTAGCAACACTTTAATAAGGGCTGTTCAAAAGTAACACTGAGGTTTTGCAGCCATATATAAATCATCAGCAGAAAAGCATTATCTGGCGCTGAGAAAAAAATAAAACAAATCGACACCCACACCACAAGCTGTTCTCTGGTGTCTGGGGAAAGTGTAGGAGGGTGTCATTTTTTCACAATTAGATCTGCGCCCTTGTGTAACCGATTCAGCGCTTTTTTTCCCCTTCTTTTTCATTTTGCACATTTGTGTTGTTTTACAGCGAAAGACTTCATTAATAACCTGATGCAGAAAGATCCGGAAAAGAGGTTCACGTGTGATGAGGCTCTTCGGCATCCGTGGTGAGCAGAAATAGATTGGACAAACATTGTTTAAAGGCATAATAATAATAATAATAATAATAATAATACAATAATAATAAAAGCTAATAATAATGGCTTTTAAAAATTAAAAACTGCTTTTATTCTAGCCAAAATAAAGCACATAATACCTTCTCTGGAAGAAAAAAATGTTATCAGAGGTACTGTAAAAATTTTCAAAGCAAAATTTTGATAAAATAACCCTGAACAAAGTAAACCATCTGTTATTCTGACAATTGATATATAATTAACTACCATGAAAATAAAACTATAATACTATCAAAAGTATTTACGTATCATGGTATAAACATGTATACCAACTCTATTAAAAATAATCCAAATCTGAAACTCAAAGATGTGCACTACCGGTCAAAAGATTGGGGTCAGTTTTTTTTTAAAGTAAATTATTCTGTTCATCAAGGCAGCATTTATTAAATATTTATCATAATTTTAAATAACTGCTTTCTTGTTGTATGTGGTTTTAAATGAAATTATTTCTCCAGTCATTATTGCTTTTATTACTATTACCATTAATAACAAAAACAACAACAGTAATCATAATAATAATCAATATTGCAGTGATTTCTAAAAGATCAGGTGACTGAAGATTGGAGTAATGAAGCTAAATATACATAATTAAAATCACTGGAATAAATTATTAAATTTAATTATAAAGTACTTTTGAACAGTTATTTTACAGTGCAATAACATTTTACAATTTGTACTGTCATTTTGACGAAATAAATGCAGCCTTGGTGAGCAGGAGAAGCTTATTTTAATTCATTTAAAAATCCTACTGACGACAAACTTTTGACAGATATTTTAATGACAGACCATATGATAATCATCTAACACATCCACTAACATATTTCCTCATGAATCCACCAATAAGCTATATTTATTTCGTTAATCTACAGAACAAACCATCGTTATACAATAACTTGCCTAATTACCCTAACCTGCCTATTTAACTTAATTAACCAAGTTAAGCTTTTAAATGTCACTTTAAGCTGTATAGAAGTGTCTTGAAAAATATCTAGTCAAATATTATTTTCTGTCATTATGACAAAGATAAAAAAATCAGTTATTAGAGATGAGTTGTTAAAACTATTATGTTTAGAAATGTGTTGAACTAATCTTCTCTCAGTTAAACAGAAATTGGGGGAAAAAATAAACAAGGAGGCTAACAATTCTGACTTCAACTGAATATATGCTATATTTTTATGCCTCTAACGCAATAGCAATGTTTTACCTTTTGGAAGGTTAAAAAAGTAAAATTTTGGTGAAATAACCCTGATTTACAATCACAACAAAGTAAACCCTGCATCCGTTATTCTGACAATTGATATATAATATAATATAATATAATATAATATAATATAATATAATATAATATAATATAATATAATATAATATAATATAATATAATATAATATTTTACTGTATATATTATTAGTGCTGGACAAAGATTTTTTGAGAAATAAAATCCAAAATAAAAGTTTTTTTGACATAATATATGTGTGTATTACTGTTATTTTATTATGTACAGTTGATGTCAGAATTATTAGCCGCCCTGTTTATTTTTTTCCCCATTTTCTTCTTAACTGAGATTCTTTTCAACAAATTTCAAACTTTTAATTTTAATAACTCATCTCTAATAACTGATTTATTTTATCTTTGCCATGATGACAGTAAATAATATTAGACTAGATATTTTTCAAGACACTTCTATACAGCTTAAAGGGACATATAAAGGCTTTACTAGGTTAATTAAGTTAACTAGGCAGGTTAAGGTAATTAGGCAAGTTATTGTATAATGATGGTTTGTTCTGTAGACAGTCTGAAAATAAAAATAGCTTAAAGGGGCTAATCATTTTGACCTTAAAATAGTTTAAAAAAAAATCAAAACTGCTTTTATTCTAGCCGAAATAAAACAAATAAGACTTTCTCCAGAAGAAAAAATATTATCAGACATACTGTGAACATTTCCTTGCTCTGTTAAACATCATTTGGGAAATATTTAAAAAAGAAAAAAAATTCAAGATAGACACATACAGTACGTAAAAACCAAACTATTCAAAACAAATTTGATATTCATTCATTCACTCATTCATTTTTTTCGGCTTAGTCTTTTTATTTGTTAGGGGTCGACACAGCGGAATGAACCGCCAACCTGTCCAGCATATGTTTTACGCAGCAGATGCCCTTCCATGTGCAACCCATCACTCGGAAACATCCACACACACTCATTCACAAACATACAATACGGACAATTTAGCTTTCCCAATTCACCTATTACAGCGCATGTCTTTGGACTTGGGGGGGGACCAGAGCACCCGGAGGAAACCCATGCGAACACCACACAGAAATGCCAACTGACCCAGACAAGGCTCAGACCAGCGACCTTCTTGCTATGAGGCGATTGTGCTACCCACTGCGCCACCGTGATGCCCATTTATATTTTGTCTAAATATAAATATTTTTACTCAAATATATGACATTTATACATATATATACTAACCATAATACAAACTATGTAATTAGAGGGGCGCGGTGGCTCAGTGGTTAGAATTGTCGCCTTACAGCAAGTAGGTCGCTGATTCGAGTCCCGGCTAGATCAGTTGGCATTTCTGTGTGGAGTTTGCATGTTCTCCCCGTGTTTGCATGGGTTTCTTCCGGGTGCTCTGGTTTCCAAAGACATGCCCTGTAGGTGAATTGAATAAGCTAAATTGACCGTAGTGTATGAGTGTGTCTGAGTGTGTATGGGTGATTCCCAGTTCTGGGTTGCAGCTGGATGGCATCCGCTGAGTAAAACATATTTTGGATAAGTTGGCAGTTCATTCCACTGTGGTGACTCTTGATAAATGAAGGGACCAAACTGAAGGCAAATCAATGAGTGACTATATTATTAAAATGTTAAATATATTCTATAAATTATTCAGTTAAATATATTCTATAAATTGTTATATTAGATTATTTTTATATTATAACATTTATTAATTTATTTTAAAGAAATGCTGTGCAAAGATGAATTATTTAGTACATTATTAATACAGAGTTTAATAAAAATAATTGTTTTAAAGTCATTATATACTCAAATATTGTCACATAGAGTATCGTAAAACCCTTTTGTTCCTCATGGATGTCAAATGATACAGTAGGAAGTCCAGTGGCTAACACTCCTGTGATTTCAGGATAGCCGGTGATACTGCTCTCTGCAAGAACATCCACGAATCCGTCAGCCGACAAATGAAGAAAAACTTTGCCAAAGCAAAATGGCGAGTAAGTGACCAACTCCTTGCCTAAATCATCCAATCATTCATGAAAGGATTTAGGACCTTTCCTTCTATGTTCTTCTCTTCCAGCAAGCCTTTAACGCGACCGCAGTGATCCGACACATGAGGCGTCTTCAGCTCGGCAGCAGTATGGATTCCTCTCAGCACAGAAAGCAGAATCCGACATCCATGCCTGGGAAGAGTCAGTCGGTGGACGTTTCCTCGGTTCATCGTAATGACTGTAAGTTAGTGCCTCGATTATGCTTTTATTAAATATAACCTTCCATGTAGTGTGTGATGTGAAAGCTCTGCAAAGGTCACAACAAACTTTTTTTGTCTTCTAAAAAGCAGAACCAAATCTGATCAGCCTGAAACTAAGTTTGTCAGTAATTCCAGCTTCACATCCTGTTCAAACATATCTAAGTTTGTTACTAATTTGCATAATGCCAATCTATGGTTTTCATTGGTTGCTGGTGAATGAAATCTTTGACCCTCAATTTCTGTAGTCTGTAAAGCCGCCTTTGCACTGCACATGACAAGCGACAGACTGAAAGTCATTCATTTCCAACGAAAAGTAGTCTGAGAGCTGCGTGGAAATCTCTATATTCGGAGAATTCAGATCCGATTTAAGTTAAAATATTTCTTATTACGTAATATAACTTCTGCGACTGTACCGTATGTGACTGGCCGACAGGATGTGATGTATTCCAGTGTTTGTTTTAATGCTGTCTCCACATTCCCTTCAAAAATTTCAGCGGTCTTTGAATTTCCACTTCATTCATTCAACTATGGTGAACGCACATAGAATAAAGGCTCTTGCTTTTGCACTCCTATATTTTGGACACTGCAAGCTCTCCCATGGTGCACGACAAAACTGAAAATTCTGCACGACTTCCACAAGAGGGCGTATTCCAACAGTCGTGTTCCGACAGCTCTGCAGCTCAAATTCGGATCCGATTTGAGCTGCAGAGCCGTTCCAATATTTGAACTTCTGTTCCTAGTCCGTATGTGACCAGTATGTGATGCATTCCAGTGTTTTCCAAGCAGGTCCAGAAAAAAGTCTATAATAAAAAAAAAACATATTTCTATTCATAAATGAGTGATAAAAATATATAATATTTTTTATTGCTGTCTTCACATGCCCTCCATAAATTTCAGCTGTCTCTGAGTTTTTACTCACCATTCATTCAATCAACTGTGGTGAACGCACAGAGAATAAAGGCTCTTGCTTTGGCACACCTGCAAAACTGTCATGCACTCCATGGTGTATGACAAAACGTAAATTCTGCGTGACTGCCACAAGAGGGCGTATTCTGACAGTTGTGTTCCGACTATCCAACAGTCGTGTTTCGACGGCTCTGCAGCTTAAATTCGGATCCGATTTGAGCTGCAGAGCCAGTAAAATATTTGAACTTCTGCACCTAGACCGTATGTGACCGGCCGACCGGATGTGATGTATTTCAGTGTTTTCCTAGCAGGTTTGTGTGCACGAGAGGAGGATTAGTAGTTTAAGTTACCTTTAAATCAGAAAAAAGTCTATAATGAAAAAACACATATAAATAAGTAATAAAATTATCTAATGTTTTTAAAATTTCTTTTAAAATTTAATGACAAAACGTAAAATCTGCGTGACTGCCACAAGAGGACGTATTCTAAAGATCGAGTCTGAATGTCGTGTGCAGTGGAAAGACAATTTAAGTGGCCTTTTCAGCCTGATCTCATGAGGAAACGTAAATATTTCATGCTTTGACAATTTTGTGGCTAATTCATATTAAAACGTACAAACAAATATATATGCTTTTTAAAAAGAGGCGTGGCACCAAACCCAACCCCTAAACCCAACTGTCATTGGAGGATGAGACAATAATAGTAAATTGTACGCATGCGATCGTACAAATTCATCCGAATTAGCCGATAAATCTAAATTTCCAAATTGTCATGAGATATCATTGGCCATTCACACAAAAATCTTCACATCCAAAAATGGTTTGTTTTGGTTAATAAATTTTTAAAAACGGCAACGTTTAGCGTCAAACAAAACAGTTGTCATGACAACTTGCTACTGTAAACAGAAGCTCGCAACGCTTGCCCCACCTCCAAGTTCTTCTGATTGGTCCACTGCTTTGGAACTGACATTGATGAGCAGTGCTGCCTGCTAAAGTCCGTGTAAGATAAAAATGTACAGTGTTTATTTTGCCAGCGCACATTGTTATTCCTTACATAAAAAAATGAATCCGTGCTAAGTTAATCCACTAAAAAAAAATGTTTGTTTTGATAATCGTCAATTAAAAGTGTGAGAGTTATTATTGCAATTGAAGTTGCATTACTTCTCTGTTGACGTCATTTTTGACAGCTTCAGCCACAACTAGGCCCCTCTTACCGTTAGTTTGCTTTCAGGTAATTATGCGCAAAAAGAAATCCCCCGCCCCTACTCAATATTCAGTTTCAGATCCTAAAATAAAACTCTTAGTAACTTTAGGTTCATGTCGATCTTGAAATCTAATCTGCGCGAAACATGACCGTAACATTCACACATGTCTGTAAAGCGCATGTTCACGTAGAAAAAAAACAGCCTGATCTCACGAGGAAATGTAAGTACTTTACAATTTGGCAATTTAGTGGCTAATTCTTACAAATCTGTACAGTTGTAGGAATATTTACATTTTCAAAAAGAGACGTGGCAACCAACTCCACGGTTGCACGATACTGGAATTTGGTACCAATTGATACTGAAATTTTAAAAACAACCATTTCTCGGTAACATTTGAGCGCTGTTGAGTCCAGTGTCCCTGTACCTGGGGTTACATTGAGTAAACAGCGGTGAGATTGGTGAACTGATGACCTTCACGGTCATTTCTGTTGAGCACGTGAACCCAATGGCAAATCAGTGCTGTTTAAGAACGTGTTAACATGTTAACGGGAAATAGAAGTTTTTTTAAATTTTAATACCGATTGGTACCGAATTCCAGTATCGTGACAACCCTAAACCCTACTGTCGTTGGGGGATGAGCAAATCGTACTAAATTATATGAATGAAATCATACAAATTAGCCATTAAATTAAAGTTATGAATTGCCATGAAATTGTGTTAGAAAACAATGGAAATGTAGCACATTAGAATGAAAAAAATAAAACATTTGTGTGTGAATGCTCACAAAAAAAGCTTCCAAAATATTGCAGACATTAGGCGTTATTTTTAAACCTTTATTGAAAATTGACTGAAATGTAATAATTGTGTTGGAGATGTGTGTTGATCCTGGTGAGTTACTCATGACCAGTGCTGTGCTGTGTGTTGTATTATGTCGTGTTGTCAAACAGCCCTTGAAGAGGGTGTTATCTTTGTCTAGGTTCGCCGAAACAAACGCCAAACTCTTCCACGCGGACGGGAAAGCCAGAACGACAAACTCGGCCATCAACCGTCACCACCATCATCACCGGCTCCAAATGACATCACTTCCTGTGAGACTGCTCACCTGATTGATGCACTTTGTGAGGGGAAAAAATGCGTTTTCTGATATGTAACGATAACTTCCATTGTCCGCAGTCACCCGTTCAACGCTGTTTTCCTTTCTGGAAAGCCAACGGGATGCTAAATGGCTTCCAATATGGTGGCCTGCACATTTAAGGGGACGGTTTTACAGAGCAAAGCTCATGATTTGGGCAGTTTTATGTGGCTTTTAAATGGAGATTGCAAAAAAAAATATTAAAAATTTGTGTAGATAAAAATGATTTTCGTTCGTTCATTGTAACTTTTTGCTGCTGTAGTTCAACCTGCTACTGTTTCGAACTACCAAACGATGAAGGATGTGAGGTTTACAGAATGCCAATGGAAGTTGATGTAGTGTAGTAAATACATAATTTCCATCAAGTACACATACGTATAAACCCTACAGTGCTGGATGTGTCTGGCATTTATTAATAGGCGAATGAAGGATGTATTGTATAAAAATTTAAACGTGCACTTCAGTGGTTTTGTTCATATCAACGAAAGATTCTAGAGTGATTTGTGTGTCAAATGACAATGATATATTGCCGCCAATATGTGTAAACTTAGGATTCAGTCCTGGGTGCATCTGGCTTTTATTAACAAGCAAATGAGGGATGTGAATAATGTATAAAAATGAAAATGTGCAGTTTTATGTTTTGTTTTTTATTATCAACAACTCGTTAATGTAAAGATTCGGGAGTGATTTGTGTGTTAAAGAGCTGTCATCCAGTACAGATAAACGTCACGAGTGAATGAAAGATCTGAATATTGTATACAAAAAAAAAAAATAATAATAGAAATGTGCAGTTTAATGGCTTTATCGACAATTTGTTAATATTAGTAAAATAATCTAAATAATTTGTGGTGTAAAATGATGGCAAAAGCACTTTTTGTAAGTGCTTTGTGTATGTTTTGGATTTATTTTGTACGGTCTGCTTTTTACAGTTTAATTTTGGTCACGTTTTACATTGCAGTGATTATGTTACATAGTAGTTTGTGTGCGAATAGAAGTATTTGTTGCTGTCGATTAATTGTAATATAGGCACTGTAATGTAAATTGCTATATAAGTTTATTCTTTTAACTGTAACTAATGAAATTTTGGAAAACTTGACCTGTGATTGTGTTTTGTCACAGATGTAAATGAGAAGTACCAGCTTCAGTGACCAACGTTTGTATTTGGTGATCTTGTGTTTCAGTGAAGTGAAATTTACTAAGAAGTTCACAGTGTATCAATGCAAACAACACAGTTTTCCAGGTCCACTGAAGCTGTTTGATATGATGTGTCCAATGATATACGGCGCTGGGAGATTCAAAGCTTTGCATGCCATCTTGGTCTTCATACCAGCCCTCTGAATTTAGCGGCTTCGTGCTGCTTCTTACATTCAGGTTGAAAAAAAATGATGTAAGCTGTGTTTTCTCCTCAGTGGATTTGTACTGTGGTGAGTGTTTTTTTTTTTTTGGTGAGTTGATTTCAAGTTTTCATTAAACACAAAGATAACACCGCTTTTATTATTATTGTTTGTACTTTTTTGAATAGTTTTATTTCACCAAATTGAAAGATTTACAACATGTTATATGTTTGGATTGCAAGAAGTAACAATACTTTACATTATTCCAGCTTAAAATGGATAAAAAAAAACTATTTGAAAAGCAGATTTCTTTATGTAATACTAGAAATGTTACAGTGAGTTATACATTTGTGCAAAGACTTCTTTCATTATAGTAAATAATATACAAAGAATATACGTTTCTCTATACTATAACTAAACTTACATTAAGAGCCTAAGATGAATAAATGTACATCTTTATTACATGTTCTGCATGCATGATTACACATTATATTATTTTTTTTTCTGTTGACGTGTGTACATTGTACCTCAAAAACCTTCATAGAAATAAGCTGTCCCTGCTGAAAAATCCAGCTTAAACCAGCCTAGGATGGTTGGCTGGCTTTGCTGGTCGACCAGGCTGGTTTTAGATGGGTTTTGGCCACTTGCAGACTGGTTTCCAGCCATTTCCATTTCCAGCCTGGTCTTAGCTGGTCAGGCTGGAAAGTGACCAGCTAAAACCAGCTTGACGATCCCGGTTTAAGCTGGACATTGCTGGTTTTAGCTGGGCTCCCAGCCTGGCTAGGCTGGTCAAGTTGGTTTTAGCTGGTTATCTCCCAGCGTGTCCAGCTAAAACCAGGCTAGAATTGGCTAAAAAACCAGCTAAAAACAGCCAACCATCCTAGACTGGTTTAAGCTGGATTTTTCAGCAGGGGTGAAGTACTTTAAAGCTTTCTACCCGTGTTTTTGTAGTTTTACCGCTGTTTTAGATGTAGTTTTCCCGCTGTTGTGAATGTAGTTTACCCGCTGATTTAGATGGTGTGTCGGTTATATTCGTATGACGGGTCCAGACCATCATAGTGAAACTCTCTCCACTGCTCGGTCTTCTCTCTGGTGCGCTCGTCTTGCTCTTGAGGAATAAAATTGATGAAATTTAATCGTTAAATGTGTATTTAGAATATTAATCATGTCTACATAGTACAAATCAAGTCTTTGAGCAAATATTTGATGTAATTATTTGATGTTTTACTGCGCTAGTGTAGCCTGAGTACATTTCTCACAAATTTCAGGTAATCACTTGGTTTAGTTGTATATATATATTTTTTAAATCAGAATATCCTGTTTTTAATACAATTTGTTTTTGATAAATTTATTTTGTAAAGCCAAACAAGGTTCAACTGAATGTATATTAAACCTTTTGCGTGAGATATAGCAAAGTTCTTTGGATATACGGTGAATGATCTAGAATGCTACTAAAGCTGCCTGATCCATCATGGCCGACAGGTAAGTGATTTGAACCTGACAGACTCACCGTCGTTTTCTTCTTCAGCGTAGTTCTCATATTTATTCCTCTGTTCTTCGTGATACTCCCTCCTTCTCTCATCTGCGGCAAGTCTCTGTCTCTGTTCAGCTAAGAAACAACAAAATGTGAGGAAAAATGTCAATTAAAAACAGAATTAAGCTCGTAGTCAAACAACGAAGGTATGCAAACAGTCACGAATTTTTTACAAAAACCTTCTACGATGTAAAACATTTTTTTTCTTTTTAAAATGTAGATGTTGTCTTGGTAAAAACCTGATAGGAGTAGGGTTCGTCTTTTGTATAAAATAATAATACCCTTTTACTAAAAAAAAAATGGCATAACCAACGAAGGGCTTAGCTTGGATGAAACAAATATTGCATATTATAGCATGATTAATTTTTGTTGGTTTAGCATGTTGTTGTTACTAGCAAATTTTATGATGCTAATGTAGAACTTTGACTACCTTAGCATTGCTTGCATAAACATGTTTGTTGCATCGTTCATGTGAACATAAATTAGCATGCTGCATATTTAAAGAGAAGACTAGCTTAAAATTCCAGCTGAAAAAAAAACAGCTTAAATAAACTTAAGCTGGTTGGTGGGTTTTAGCTGGTTGACCAGCCTGGTTTTTGAGGGGTTTGGCCATTTCCAGCCTGGCCTTAGCTGCTTAGGCTGAAAAATGCCCTGCTAGAACCAGCTTGACCAGTCTGGTTTAAGCCAGACATTGCTGGTTTTGCTGGGCTCTTAGGCTGGTCAAGCTGGTTTTAGTTGGTCATCTCCCAGCCTAACCAACTAAAACCAGGCTGAAAATGGCTGGTAACCAGCCTGAAAGTGGTCAAAACTGCTCTAAAACCAGGCTGGTCCACCAGTCAACCAGCCTAGGCTGGTTGAAGCAGTTTTTTCAGCAGGAAAAGCATGTTTTTCACATGTTCCTAACAAGTTTTAAGAAAACTAATGTGTTTAGGACAATGTAAAAATTAATTGACGTAATTGACGTGGGTTTATATATATATATATATATATATATATATATATATATATATATATATATATATATATATATATAGGTTTTTCATGATTTAACGCTTATAATTTTGGTAAATTTGTATAAACAAGTTGGCAAACTACAATGTTCAAATAACTGGTCAGAGCAAGATGGAAATACATAGCATTCAATATGATTTTTTAACTCCATCTACAAAGTCTCTGTTTTTGCCTTTTCCTATTTCAGTTATGAATGTGCTGTAAAAGAAATTGATCATAGTGTCACAAAATGCAGCTTAAAAAACATCTGTTTCAGAAATATTTCAGTCAATACTTTTTTCATGTGGAAATTAGCATCTTTTGACACATTACTAGCATGAAATAGCATGTTGCCAGCATGTTTAGTGCATTACTAAATCGCATCAGCATGTTGCTACTGTAGCATTAATTAAATGTTAAATTCTTACTTATTTCAGAAAAAGTATGAATGGAACGCTTCAAAAGAAAAAAAAATTTAGTCATTTTTCTTGCGTCACCGTTTTGTAAACATTAACTGCCACAGATGAGTCAAACACCAATTTTGGTGTGTCCACAACCATAAACTAACAATTTCAAACTAGGCCAAAGCCAAATCAAAGACATGTAAAAACAGAGCTGCTCCTCCAGCACCGGGAGACTGGAGTCTGCTTTCTCCAGGCTGTCCTGTGGTTCCTGCATTCCTCCGCTGGCTTAACCTGTGTGGCCGCTAAATAGCCTCTTTATTTTACACCAGGAAAGTCTGACCGAAAACCCACACAAGCCACAAATCTGATGATGTGAGTAGGGCTGATTTACTTTGCAAAAAATTTACTTGGCTTTTTAAATATATTATATACTACTGTTAAAAAATGTGCGATTAGTAAGAATTTCTTTACATTATAAAAAAGCATTAATAAAATGATTGTAAAATATATTAGAAAAAAAATCACTCTCCAAAGCTGCATTTATTAGTTCAAAAAGAAAAGTGAGAAATATTGTTTTAAATGTATCTTTTGCATTTAAATGAACAATATGAAAATGTTTGTAATTTATTTATTATGATTTAAATAATTTAATGGCTAATCTAAATTTCCACCAGTGAATATAACTGTTTTTTGTGTCATGGTCACAGAAATTATGCAGATATGACGTTTAAATCAATATCTATTATTATTTTTATTAATAATATTATTATAAATGTTAAAAACAGAACTTTTATTGGAAATAGAATTCTAATTAAATTCTTTTATTTAAGATGTTTTAGAACAACCCCTTCCCCAAAAATGTAACCCCTTTAATACATAAAATAAATACATAAAAATACAAAAAATAAATAGTAACAATATAAAACTTTTAAAATAAATAAAGCTATAAAAACTATACAAAATAAATAAAAATGTACTGCCATCATAGTTACTTTTCAGGGGATACATTTGTACATCAATTTACATTGTGTTACATTGTATTTGCCTCAGATTCCATTGGTGAGAGTGTAAGTAACCTCTAAATATACATATCTAAATATGCTGTAATACTTTTCCACCTCTTCAGAAAAAATTCAGTCTTCATTTGTAGACATTCAGTCATTTTTTCCATTACATAGACCTGTTTAAGCGACCATGCATTTCTTTTTTGGACATTTTTTCCAAAATCTTAAATCCCAAAGTCCCAAATATGCAGGTATGATCTCCAGTTTTACCACATTTTCTCCAACACAAAGCAACAGATGGTCCTTTTACATTTGTAGAAATTACAGGAGTATTAAAGTAGACTGTAAAACCCAACAGTCGACTTTATCAAATGAAATGAGTGATGTAGTACTCAAAATTGACTAAAAGTTAAATCTACTTATTTGAAAAGAGTTTTGAACTCAGTGTTAATTAAATAACACATTACTTCAGCCTAAATGAAGTTCACAGTACTCTTAGATTAGTTTTTTACTTAAATGATTTGTAGCAATCGGTTTCCTCAATGGTTTGAGTTGCCTTAACTTACTGGGTTTTACAGGACTCAGTTGGATTGAGTTCTGTTCGGTTTTACTGTGCTCAAATTGCTTCGTTTACTCAAATGGAGTAAGTTCACAGTACTCATTAGGATTAGTTTTTGAACTTAAAGGGTTTGTTGCTATCGGTTTCCTCAAATGGTTTAAGTTGACTTAACTTGGTTTTTAAAGTGTACCTCATTATTCTTTTCATAGTTGACTATTGATTCTTTAATGACATCCTTCACATAACTCAGACCTCATCCTCAATTATGGTATTTAGTTCTACTTCCCATTATCCTTTAACTTGATCTATATTTTATACAGTATTAGTTACTAATCTTTTATATAAATGAGAGTCTTTTAGCTGGAAGAGTTCTAATGCATTAATATACAGTTGAAGTCAGAATTATTACCTCCCCTTTGAATTATTTTTTAAAAAATAATTCTCAAATGATGTTTAATAGAGCAAGGAAATTTTCACATTATGTCTGATAATATTTTTTCTTCTGGAGAAAGCCTTATTTGTTTTATTTCGGCTAGAATAAAAGCAGTTTTTAATTTTTTAAACACCATTTTAAGGACAAAATTATTAGCCCCTTTAAGCTATATTTTTTTCGATAGTCTACAGAACAAACCATCGTTATGCAATAACTTGCCTGATTACCCTAACTTGTCTAGTTAACTTAATTAACCTAGTTAAGCCTTTAAAGGTCACTTTAAGCTGTATAGAAGTGTCTTGAAAATATCAAAAAATATCATATTTAAAACGGTTCTCAAACAAGCACAAAAATCCTCACCGTTTATCTCATCTTGAGTTTTCACAGCTCTCCTGCTTCTCCGTTTGAAGAAGCTGGCGGCATCTGCTTCTGGCATGAAGATCTTCCTCAGTGCACCTTTATCATGAAGAACAACACTGATGAAGAACTCTGAGAAACACCTACAGCTTTTAGCATTAACTTCTTTAAGTCACCTTGAGGATTGACTGCATCCCTCTTATCAGATACAGCACTGTCGGCTCCATCGAATACTGCAACACAGGAGAAATGGATGAGGTAAGTCCCAACAAGTTTTGACAAGTTTTTACCACAGTCCGGCTACTCACAGGTGATGGCGGACAAAACAAGCAGACAGGTGAGAAGAGCAGGTTGAGTCCAGGACATGTTTAGATTTAGCGGAGCAGGAGTGAAGAAAAGGCTGCTGATGTTGTGAGGCTTGTGGTTGAGAGAGCAGTGAATGGAATTTGACCAAGTGGGGTGGAGGTTTGGGGAATGTGTTGATTTTGGGATGTGGGAGTGGCAGGAGAACGCGAAGGTGGCTGAGAACCATTACTGTCGGGTGAAGCTTGGAGTGATCGATTAAGCAATTTATTTATTTACTTATTTACTTATTTATTTATTTATTTATTTATTTATTTATTTATTTACTTTTTACTTATTTATTTACTGATTTAATTTTTACTTACTTATTTATTTATTTAATTATTTATTTACTTATGTATTTATTTATTTATTTACTTTTTACTTATATATTCTTTGCTTTTTACTTATTTATTTACCTAATTATTTATTTACTTATGTATTTATTTATTTACTTTTTACTTATTTATTTGTTTGGTTATTTACTTTTTACTTGTTTATTTGTTTATTTACTTTTTATTTATTTATTTACTTATTTATTTATTTAGTTACTTATTTACTTTTACTTATTTATTCATTTATTTTTTATTTATGTATTTATTTATTTACTTATTTTTTACTTTATTTAATTTATTTATTTACTTATTTACTTTTTTACTTATTTATTTATTTACTTTTTACTTATTTATTTATTTATTTATTTTCTTATTTACTTTTTACCTATTTATTTACTTATTTATTTATTTATTTACTTACTTTTATTTATTTATTTACCTATTTAATTTTTACTTATTTATTTACTTTTCGGTTATTTATTTATTTACTTTTTACTTATTTATTTATTTGTTTGTTAACTTATTTATTTACTTTTTACTTATTTATTTATTTATTTATTTACTTATTTGCTTTTTACTTATTTATTTTCTATTTATTTATGTACTCATTTATTTATATACTTATTTACTTTTTACTTATTTATTCATTTAATTATTTACTTTTTATTTATTTATTTACTTATTTATTTTCCCTTATTTATATGTTTATTTACTTATTTATTTCCTTTTATTTACTTCATTTTACTTGTTTATTTATTTACTTTTTACTTATTTATTCACTTTTTTTCTTTTTACCTATTTATTTATTTACTTTTTTACTTATTTATTTTGTTATTTATTTAACTTACTTACTTACTTACTTACTTACATATTTTAACACTTGTATTGGGGCAGGGGTTCCCAAACCTTATTTTGACTAGGAGTGGTGGAGATTGGTGGTATGTGCTGATTTTGAGATGTGGGAGTGGCAGCAGAATGAGAAGGTGGCTGAGATCGAGCTCTGTGGGGTGCAGCTTGGAGCGTTTGATTAATTAATTAATTAATTTATTTATTTATTTACTTATTGTTTTACATATTTATTTACATATTTATTCGCTTATTTACTTATTTATTTTACTTAGTTACGTACTTACCTAAAACAGTTGTATTGGGGCAGGGGTTTCCAAACTTTATTTTCACCAGAAGGGGTGGAGATTGGTAGTATGTGCTGATTTTGGGATGTGGGAGTGGCATCAGAATGGGAAGGTGGCTGAGATCGAGCTCTGTGGGGTGCAACTGGAGGGTTGGATTGACCAAGTTATTTATTTATTTTTTAACAGTTGTTTTAGGGCAGGGGTTCCCAAACTTTTTCATTCATTAATTTTTTTTTCGGCTCAGTCCCTTTATTAATTTGGGGTTACCACTGCTGAATGAACCGCCAACTTATCCAGCATATGTTTTACGCAGCGGATGCCCTTTTAGCCACAACCCAACACTGGGAAACACCCATAAACTCTTGCATTCACACACATACACTGTGAACAATTTAGCTTATCTAATTCACCTGTAGCGCATGTCTTTGGACTGTGGGAGAAAGTGGAGCACCCGGAGGAAACCCACGCGAACACAGGGAGACCATGCAAACTTCACACAGAAATGCCAACTAACCCAGTCAGGGCTCAAACCAGCGACCTTCTTGCTGTGAGGCGATCGTGCTAGCCACTGCACCACCACGACGACCTGTAATGTGAATTTTGTAATAATATTACTTAATTAAGTAATAAGTACAAATATTTACAAGTAACATGTAAAATCTAAAGTAATAATAACGTTTGAGTTGCTTTTTTTTTTTAGAAAAATGCAATGTGAGTTTTATTTTAATCAATTAACTTTAAAAAAAAGTAAATCGTTGAATTAAAATTAACATAGTCACACTGAATCACATATTAAATGAGAAAATGGAAGAAAAGGAAAAGGTGTATTGATATAATGGTGTATTGGTGTAATGATGTATATTATTTGAACTGCACAGTTTTTTCTTTTTTTTATATCTGTATTACCTCATGTGACTGGACAATGTAAATGAGATCCAGTCAATATTGTCACAAATGAACTTGCGTAACTATTTACACCATTTACTACTAGCTTATTACTTACCTATTCTTAAAATATTAACTGTTTATTAGCACTTATGAAGTATGATCTTATCTTTCATCCCTCATCCTACTTAATTCCTAAACCCAATTACTACCCTACTATTAATAAGTAGCTTATAAGTAGTTTATTAAGCTAAAAGTCTTAATTAATGGTTTGTTAATAGCCTTAAAATAAAGTGTGACCAAACTTATATTCCTTTTTATAATCGTGAAAACAAAACATAAGTTTTTCAACACATTTTACAAGTTCTTCATAATATTCTCAGTCTACGTTCTTGCATACTTATTCTTCACACTTTACATTTCTCTTTACATCTTACCCCCCAAAAATAATATTGGCTCTCATTCAAAGATATGACCTTTTCAGCAAATGATTGAGACATGTTTCTGGCCCCCGAATGCTGAAATACGGAGAGAGCGCTTTCACCCTGAGGGGTGTGATTCAACACAAGGGTTCCTCTCATGCCTCTCACCTCAGGCTGGAGAAACGTCTGCGCTTCTCTGTTTATTCACTTTTCTTTCAAGCTGGAGTCGAGCCAATGGCAGGACGCAGTGAATGATGAAATTGTGAGGGCCTCTTTCCGAGAGTCTGGGGCGCGGAGAAACTGAGATGTAGGAATATGTAAAGGAAAGGCTTAGAAAGAGACGCACGGTGGACTGAAGGAAAAGGGGTTTGAAAACACCGTCACACGTGTCTGCTTGAAATATTCAGTCACTGGACAGTCATGAACATGCCAAAACTGACGGCTTTTTTGGCTTTCAGAATGAAGGCCGGGATGATCTTTGAAGATGTTTGACTTGTGTTTTAGCAGTGAAGCTTTTGTGGAAGCATTGGGAATAGGTTGGTAGGTTACTTTATTTATACCCGAAGGTAGATTTGGTTTGCAGTCAAGAGTCCTCATCTCATAACAGTGCCACACAAAGGAACTCACACAGTAACAACAACAAATGAACATTAAGACATAAAACATACATAAAAACACTTATAAAGAATAAATAAACAATCACTTCAGGTGTCCACCCCCCTCCCCCCAAGTAAATGTTTAAAATGATCTAAAATATACAAGTCTCCAATACATCTCTGCTTTAGTCTATGCCTTATTTAAATGTCTAATGGCTTCTAGTATGAAACTATTTTTGTATCGTTTCGTTTTACAGCTTATTACTAGAAACCTGCAAACAGAAGGAAGAAGCTGAAACTCTGAGTGTAGGGGATGAGCAGTGTCACTTAAAATTGAATGTGTAATTCTCTTTAGCTGCCTGGTGTACACAGCCTCTAGATTAGCCAGTGACACCACCGTCAGACTACTGGACACTTAGCTATTTGATTTAGTGAGTTTGTATGGGTAGTTAATGTAATTTAATGTAATCTAATGTAATGTGTATTTATATAGCGCATTTATTGTGTATGGCCATACACCCAAAGCGCTTCACAATCATAAGGGGGGTCTCTCCATACCACCACCAGTGTGCAGCATCCACTTGGATGATGCAACGGCAGCCACAGGACAACGGTGCCAGTGCCCTCACCACACACCAGCTATTGGTGGAGTAAGAATCAGTGATAGAGCCAATTCGATGGATGGGGATGATTGGGAGGCCATGATCGCAAGGGCCAATTAAGGGACTTTGGCCAGGACACCGGGGTTATACTCCTACCCTTTACGAGAAGTGCCATGGGATTTTTAATGACCACAGAGATACAGAGATTAACGTCTCATCCGAAAGATGGAGCCCACTGACAGGATAGAGTCCCCTTCATTTTACTGGGACATTAGGACTCACACAGACCACAGGTTGAGCGCCACCTGCTGGCCTCTCTAAAGCCACTTTCAACAGGAACCTGGTTTTTCCCATGTGGTCTCTCATCCAGGTACTGACCAGGCTCAGCCCTGCTTAGCTGCAGTGAGTAACCGGTCTTGGGCTGCAGGGTGACATGGCTGTGGCATAAAGAGAGAGTTCACCCAAAAATGAAAATTCTGTCATCATTTATTTATTCGCTTGTAACAAACTGATTTGAGTTTGTGCAAGTTTTAATTTTTTTTGTGAACTATAACTTTATAAGCAGTATAGAATCACTTTTGTTTGGGTTTTTCATGAGATTAAAAATGTCAATAATACACGTCCTGACAAAAGTCTTGTTGTCGCAACAAATAATAATTTGACTTCTAGTTGATCATTTGGAAAAGTGGCAGAAGGTGGATTTTTTAAATGAATCATCTGCTGAACTGCATCCAAATAATCCCAAATACTACAGAAAACCTATTGAA